>NC_042959.1:68719670-69019670 GCF_901001165.1 Salmo trutta | reverse complement strand
TAGCCTTTCTTTGTGTTTTATTTCTATGTTGGGCTCGGTGATTTCCCAATCAGACAGCTGTCGCTTGTGAAGTCTGATTGGGAATCACATTTAAGTTCCTTTTCCCCCACGATGTTTGTGGGTTGTTGCCTCTGTTATTTGAGCACGTAACGTATTGGCAGTTTTTCCTTGATTTTGTGTACATGTTTAATTCTAGTGTGTTAAATAAACATGTATTCGCTCCCAGCTGCGTTTTGGTCCGCTTCCTCGTCTCCCGACGACAAACGTTACATACACAACACACACTTAGTATTACTTTCTTAGCTACAGTATACATATCTCCCTGGCATATCCATCATTTACGCAACAGCATACAATACATTTTTGGACTCACCTTGTTGTGCTGTGCTCACTTGAACAGGAAGGTGGCGCAGCGGTCCTTCGTGGACATATTCTGGCATCACACTTTGTCATCAAAGTCTGGCATTCTCTGGATTTATGGTGCTTTCAAGACAACTGGGAACTTGGGAAAATTATGACGTCAGTGATCTTCAGGTCAAAGCACCAGAAAGAGGGGAGAGTTCCCGATTTAAAATTCTGAGTTGGATGAAAGTTGAAAACGTATTTTCCCAGTCGTAGCTTGTTTTTCCCAATTTCCCAGTTGTCCTGAACTCACTAAAGTCAGATTTTGCAGTTCCAAGTTAACAGTTGTTTTGAGCGCGGAACGATGATTGCTTTGCTAATGATTGCTTTGCAATGCTTGCAGTTAGCCACTGATTCCTTCCAAAACACTCATTGTTGAATTTGCGATTCCCAACTACCACAGAAAGCACTGAGTTAGGCTGAAACACCTGCATTTTGGAGCTGCCTTACTCAAGAAAACAAAAAAGAGACCATGTTTATTAATTCCATGATATATATATTTTTCCATTGTTTGCAAACTGATATGTGGCACATGCTAATGCCAAAGTAACATGCAAAACAGGTAAGCCCCCCCCACCCCCCCAAATGGAATCAGTGGCTAAACATGTTTGTTTTTTTTTGCTCAAAATGTGTGGCTGAATGACAGGTCACCTCTGACACTATCTAACCTCAACGTCTGCCTTGTGGTATTCTATTCTGAAGGCTTTTCTCACAGATCCTAAATATGCAGAGGAGGAGGACCTCAGCTCAAAACTGGAAATGTTTAAAAGTGAGATTTCAAGTATTTTAACTGCACATTGATCAGACACTTATGTTTCCTTATTGAATGAATCAACAATGAAATAATAATTGTTCTATATTGTTTTATATTGTTTTACAGACAAATACATTGAATTTGATCTCAATGACCAAGGAGACATCGGTAAAATTGCATTCTTTTTCTTACGACAATCCTGCTGAGTAACAAGATTAGGCTAATCAAGAGGACAACATTGAGCCATCCATCTGAACTATCTTTGTCATGGCATCTCTCTCTCTCTCTCTCGCTCTCTCTCTCTCTCTCTCTCTCTCTGTGTCACAGACATGATGGGGCTGAAGCGCATGTTGGAGAAGCTGGGCGTGGCAAAGACTCACTTGGAGCTGAAAAAGATGATGTCAGATGTGGTTGGCGGCGCTGCACGAGACACGTTCTGTTACACAGACTTTCTCAATATGATGCTAGGGAAGAGGAATTCCATACTCCGACTGTAAGTTAGAAGGAAACTGACTCTACATTAATGAAGGCATTACATTTGACCTGAAATGAAACTTCTGAATATGATTCTGAACTTTTGTAATCCACTGTATTTCCTTTAAGCCTATATGTCTTTTTGCTACATGACTTGTGTAATAATTTGTGTTTGTTTCTTTTTCTCTGCCGAAGGATCTTGATGTTTGAGGAGAAAGGGAAAGACCAGGAGCCCAAAGAGAGTGGACCACCGCAACGCAAGGCTTTTTCTGATCTGCCCTGAATGCAATTACGTTATGGATCCAATCTGTTCATATACAAAACTGAATGTCAAATGAACTGGGTTATACAGGTTTCATTGGAAGGAATAAAGAAAGGTTTGATTGATCCATAGGCTTGTCCATTTGTTGGTGAAAAATGTGTGTGCAGCTGCAGCACCTCATAACAAGCTCTTGTTTGAATATACTTAACAAAGTAAATCAATTGTCAGCATTTCTGATCAAATGATAGAATCCCATAACAGCTTTGACTGTTTGTGTCATGGTGAAAAACATCACTCTAAAAGTGAAAGGTAAAATTATATATTCAATTTCTTTCTATGTAAGTGTTGAATAAAAGTAGAGTCAAACTTATGAGTAAGCCTCTCCTCTCCTCCAAAGAATGCAAAATTATACATTCAGTTATGGCAGCACCCAACGGAATAGGTACCCTGCCTTGCCTGTTGAAAATGACAGCAGGAAAGCCCCAAATATCATTGGTGTCCTGAGCAGAGATCAAGGGAGACAGTGAGATCCAAATACTTCAATACCCTACAGATATCTCCAACCAAACATTCCTAGGAAAAAGGGTGAGCTTTAGAGGAAATCTCAGTTCAGGAGATGCATCTTTGGCTCCTCTCCATGGTGGAGTACAGTCACAGCCAATGGTACAGATGTAGGTTGCAGATGGGACAAAATGAACGCTGCTTTGAGGTCAAGCTACAGGTTAAAGGTGAGTATTTGCTAGTACATTCTTATTCAGAATATACAGTGCATTCGGAAAGTATTCAGACCCCTTGACTTTTTCCACATTTTGTTATGTTACAGCCTTATTCTAAAATTGATCAAATTGTTTTGTTTCCTCGTCAATCTACACACAATTCCCCATAATGACAAAACGAAAACAGGTTTTCAGAATTTTTTGCAAATTTATAAAAAGAACAGACAGAAATACATTATTTACATAAGTATTCAGACCCTTTGCTATGAGACCCGCAATTGAGCTCAGGTGTATCCTGTTTCCATTGATCATCCTTGAGATGTTTCTACAACTTGATTGGAGTCCACCTGTGGTAAATTAAATTGATTGGACATGATTTGGAAAGGCACACACCTGTCTATATAAAGTCCCCAGTGGCGACCAGTCAATCAGGGCAGGTGGAGCAGGGCCCCACCTGTTTTGAGCCCCACATTTTTAGCACACAAAAAAAATTGGGTGGCTTGCCTGTTTTGCATGTTATTTTGGCATTAATACGTGTCACCCATCAGTTTGCAAACAATGTAAAAAAAATATATATCATTGAGTTAATATAGCCGCATACAAACATGGTCTCTTTTTTGTTATCTTGAGTAAGGCAGCTCCAAAATGCATGTGTTTCAGCCTAGTTCAGTGCTTTCTGTGGTGGTGGGGCAAGCCAGCAGAAAATGTGGAGCTTTGCGCAGTGATTGGCTTGGTGTTCTGTCACTCATGGGGACACTACGTCACCGCCAAGTCTAAGGGTCAAGCTCGAAAATTCAAGCCCCTTGGGTGCTGCCATAGAGTTACATTAGAAGTGCCCATCCAAGAAGGCTCAAGGTCATTGACAAGAGATAAAATTACATCAAATCACGTTATATCTACAGTAACTTTGATTGGACTGTCAACATCATACTTTCAAAATCCTAGCTACCAGTCATCATCATAAATCAAGTCGACAATGTACTAGCCAATCCTTTTAATCCTGTCATATGAAGAGAAATAAAGAAGATAAATTATAGATAAAACGTATCAGTACTCATCGGCCATTGGACATAAACATTACACAACAAGTTGGAAATCGCAAATTCAACAATGAGTGTTTTGGAAGGAATCAGTGGCTAACTGTAAGCATTGCAAAACAATCATTAGCCTGCTATTCAGTGGAATGGCTGTGTGGTGCCAAGTCTAAGATTAATGGTCTCTTTTCCTAGTTTAAAATACTAAACGTTCAACATTGGCCATGCTGTCAATGAAGCATGACTAATGTTCTGACTTGGTGAGGCACCTGTAGCCTATAGCCTGTTTTAGAGAAATGTAATCATTGAATATTGTAAGAGCTTTCATTGTCTGCTTATATGCCCACTTTATTCTACGGTTCTAACTTGGTGTACAGGGAGAATACCGTAAGAACGGACCATGTTCTGAATTCTGACGCTGTACATTTCAAAAGTGCTGAACAAATAGTTATATTGACTAAGTCCGTCCTAGCTCGCTCATTGTCTTAATCATAATTACGGATAGCCTTATCCACTTGTCGTCCCCTTATGCCATAGTTTGTACTTCTCAATTGTCAGTAGAAACCACATTTGTTTAAGCAAGTCAGCCATATCAGCTATGTTTTTTAAAAGGCAGTAAATGAGGCTGAATGAACTGTTTCGCTGACAGACAAGGCTCAGCTGATAGTCAGGTGTAGCTGTGGTAAGGTGTTGGGACTGTTGTTGGGGCTCTGGTGTTTGGACAGCTTTATGTAGGCCCTAACAGTTTTGGGCACCGTTTGTCACTGTTATAGTGCAGTTTGTGTATTGTTTAGTGTTGTGTTGTATAGTGGCTTTGCTGGCATCCATTGAAGAAAATTGGGCGTTGAGTTTGCCCCACCAATATTTACATGCTAACATCACTACTCGTCAGAGGGCTTTTTCAACATTGCAGCTGTCAGGCGACTGCCGACTGACTGATCTACAAATCACCTTGCAACATTAATAACGTCTCATTATTATTTGTAGATCAGTCAGTCACAATTGACCAATGTTACATCATGGTTTTGATGCTCTTGAACACGGCCACAAATGTGATGTTTTGAGACTCGATTTGGTACAAAATAAAATAATCGGGACTCGACTTTGACAGAAGACTAATGACCTGAAAGACTTGATTTGAAGTGATCTGTTTTTGACAATAAATTTATCAGCACATCTGCATGGACAGACATCTGTATATAATGACGAGATGCTCATGTCTCCTCCCAAGCTGATTCATTGCCACTTCGTTTGTCCCTTGGTACATTCCGTCGTGAGGGAGCGCGAGTAGAGTCGCAGGCAGTGAATGGACCCTGAGAGCGCGCTTGTTTGAAATTGAAAAGTGTTGCGGTAGCTTTTGATAAAGAAGAACATCCAGACGAAGTAGCTGCATTATAAGTGGGATTCACTGTGAGCGCTACATCCTGAGGTGTTCATGCTGATTGTGACAGCCGGTTAAATGGCGTCCCTTGAGAAAGCAAGAACAACATATATGTCAGAAGTGCAGTATTATCATAAGGATAATACTGGATGTATACTTGGAATACGGAGGAGGAATTGTAATCGGCCTGTGTGTAGCTGGTGTGGAGGAGTCAGGCGCAGGACAGCAGATATGAGTAAGGAACGTAATTTACTCAAGGAATCAATAAATACAACACAATAAACTAGCACACAATAACGCACCGAATAGATACAATCACTCACAAAAACCCCATGGGAGAACAGAGGGTTAAATAATTAACAAGGTATTGGGGAATTGGAACCAGGTGTGTAGAACAAAGACAAAACAAATGGAAAAATGAAAAGTGGATCGGCGATGGCTAGAACGCCGGTGACGTCGACCGCCGCCAAACAAGGAGAGGGACCGACTTCGGCGGAAGTCGTGACAGGAACAGAGACAGAGGAGGTCTAAGAGAGGGAGGAAGATGGTGAGCTTGAGTCGGTTAAAAATTGTAAAAAAATTGAGATGCTTTGTTAATAGGGTATGTGGGACAAAATCGTCCCACCTACTCAACAGCCAGCGTAATCCCGTGGCGCGATATTCAAATACCTTAGAAATGATATTACTTCAATTTCTCAAACATATGACTATTTTACACCATTTTAAAGACAAGACTCTTGTTAATCTAACCACACTGTCCGATTCCAAAAAGGCTTTACAACGAAAGCAAAACATTAGATTATGTCAGCAGAGTACCCAGCCAGAAATAATCAGACACCCATTTTTCAAGCTAGCATATATGTCACAAAAACCCAAACCACAGCTAAATGCAGCACTAACCTTTGATGATCTTCATCAGATGACACTCCTAGGACATTATGTTATACAATACATGCATGTTTTGTTCAATCAAGTTCATATTTATATCAAAAACCAGCTTTTTACATTAGCATGTGACGTTCAGAACTAGCATACCCACCGCAAACTTCCGGTGAATTTACTAAATTACTCACGATAAACGTTCACAAAAAACATAACAATTATTTTAAGAATTATAGATACAGAACTCCTTTATGCAAATCGGTGTCCGATTTTAAAATAGCTTTTCGGCAAAAGCACATTTTGCAATATTCTGAGTAGATAGCTCGCCATCACGGGCTAGCTATTTTGACACCCACCAAGTTTGGCACTCACCAAACTCAGATTTACTATAAGAAAAATTGGATTACCTTTGCTGTTCTTCGACAGAATGCACTCCCAGGACTTCTACTTCATCCACAAATGTTGTTTTGGTTCAAAATAATCCATAGTTATGTTCAAATATCCTCTGTTTTGTTCTTGCGTTCAAGACACTATCCGAACGGTGTTTAAATCAATTTTTATGCGATTTTTCTCGTAAAATAGCGATAATATTCTGACCGGGAAACCCTGTTTTCGTTCGAAGACTCAAAGTTGAAAATGGAGTCGTCTCGTGCACGCGCGCACCCGTCTCATTGTTCTCAGATCGACCACTTACCAAATGCGCTACTGTTTTTCAGCCTGGGACAGCAGAGTCATCATTCAACGTTCTGGCGCCTTCTGAGAGCCTATGGGAGCCTTACAAAGTGTCACGTTACAGTGTAGAAGGCCAAGAAATGGTCAGAGAGGGCACTTCCTGTACAGAATCTTCTCAGGTTTTGGCCTGCCATATGAGTTCTGTTATACTCACAGACACCATTCAAACGGGTTTAGAAACTTTAGGGTGTTTTCTATCCAAATCAAACAATTATATGCATATTCTAGTTTCTGGGCAGTAGTAATAACCAGATTAAATCGGGTACGTTTTTTATCCGGCCGTGCAAATACTGCCCCCTATCCCCAACAGGTTTTAAAGAAGAATGGTAGAAAGTGTAAGCAGAGTGAGCTGAAGACAGGAGGAGAAATGGATGTGAATGAGGTCAAAGTATCAGAGGTGGTAGGTGTGGTGAAGTTCTCGAAGCCCGAGGCTTGCACTGAGGGTCAAGATATTGATGAGTCTGTGACAGTAGCAGTGCCGTTTTTGGAGAAAGTGGACCGTTGCCTTTTGGCTGATCCATTTATGGTTTCAGGGTGGGTGAAAACAGAGTTGGGTACTGTGGAATCGGTGAGGGTAACCTAATTGTTAGGTTAGGTTAGATTACTCGTTGGATATTACTGCATTGTCGGAACTAGAAGCACAAGCATTTCGCTACACTTGCATTAACATCTGCTAACCATGTTTATGTGACAAATAAAATTTGATTTAACCAGAAGTACAGTAGTCTTGTGATAATTGTTTGTGTTTCTGCTGGTCAGAGGCAGAAGGCACTCGGCGTTAATCGAATGGGGGCAAGAAATGTGAATCCTTTCGCTCTCAAGAATAGGGCGCCATTGAAAGGAGTGATTACTGGGGTAGCAGTATTTTTAAAAGTTGACCAACTGAAGGGGAAGATTCCTGGTGTTTGTGATGCTCGTCGTTTGGTGCGAAGCAGACAGCGCGGCAAGAGTGGTGAAACAGAAGAGTCATTGTCTGTTCTTTTGAGTTTTGATATTGAGCATTTGCCCGACAAAGTAATATTAGGATATATAAGTTATCCTGTAAAAGCTTTTATACCGAATACATTGTGTCGTTACAGGTGTCAAGCTTATGGGCACGTGGCAACAGTGTGTAGGAGGGAGGTTCCTAGGTGTGAGAAGTGTGCAGAAGGGCATGAGACAAAGGAATGTGTAGCATTGGTGAAAGTAGTGGTATGTGTTAATTGTAGGGGTGCTCATGTGGCTGGGGATCAGAAATGTCCTGTGCGAGAGAGGCAGGATGGGGTTTCCAGGGTTAGAGTAGTGCAGAACTTGTCATATGCTGAGGCAGTGAAGAAAGTAGAGGAAGATGGGTCAAGGGGGAGGGATCCTGAGAGGAGTGGTGTGAGTAGTAGATCTGTACCAGTACAGATGGATAGGCCAACAAGTGATATATGTTTCAGTAGGATTGGATTTTTAGCATTCATAGCAATGGTTATCAACTGTACTGCAGGGATGGAATGTAAGTCACAGAAAATTGAGGTTGTGGTGGCAGCTGCAGAGAGGTATTTGGGTGTGCGAGACTTGACATCAGAATAATTACAGGGTGTGTTAAGTGGTGATGTCCCATCCTTTCAGGTTGTTGGCATGAGGTAGGATTAAATAGTGGAGTAGGGTGGTGTTATTTAGATTTGTATAATTTTTTTGTGAGTAGTGTTAGATGGTAGGGTATTTTTTTTCGATTTTTTTTTAAAGCAAAGTATAAGGGAGTTGTATTCCAGTCTAGTAGGTGGCGGCAATGCAACATACTCTTAGAGCTGACTCGTTCGCGAACGACCCATCACTAATACTCCGCGGTTTGACTGGACCAGCAAACTGTTCATCAACACAGGTCGGAGAAGCCGAAGATTCCACCGGAAGTAATATTCTTGTTTACAGCAGTTAGCTAAGGTGCTAGCTAGTTAGCGCAGTAGCTACCGGTAGATATATCTAGCTAACATAAGAGGGTGAGTAAACGTGTGCTGACACAACACAGTTTCAAATGAGTATGGATTTCATGCGTGTGGAAAATGTCCGTTACCTAGCTAACGTTATTAAACTAGCGTAACTAGCTAGCAAACACGGGGTTAGCTAGCTAGCGTTTTCTATGTAGCTAACGTTAGCTGGCTAGAGTTCTTTATGCATAATTTGACTAATAACAATAGGTTTTTGTTCTAGCCCAGTACTAACACATCTGGGCTTGATGATTTGATTAGATTAGCTAGCTAGCATATCTGGGTCAGAAATAAAGCCTGCAGTGTACACATACTTCAGGTCCCTGGACCAGAATGGAATACACCACTTGCTAAAAAATGTTATTGATCACATACACATGGTTAGCAGATGTTGTAGCGAAATGCTTGGCCCAGCTAGCTTTATATTCTAGTGCATCAATGGAAATTCTGGAATACATGTCATTTTTGCATGCCGTTGCACCATCACCCCCCACTTGTTCAGAGGATGAGCAGCTCGGAGGAGGTGTCCTGGATCTCCTGGTTCTGTGGCCTGAGGGGGAATGAGTTCTTCTGTGAGGTGAGTAGATAGCTAGTTATGTCAGAACATCACAGAATGAGAAGGACAGACAGGGGAAATAATATTGCTCTGACTTAGCCAACTGTTTGTGAAGCTAGTTGTTTGTTTGAAATACAGAATGAACTGTTACAGCTACCAGCCAAATATACCCTGAACACAGATGGAGAATTCCATGTGAAAGAGGACCAAAATACAGTGTTTAAAGTTGTGGGGTGGTTTTGTATTGATGCCATAGTGTGTAACCGTGACATAAGCTTGTTAAAGCGTGGTGGTAGCTTCAGATATTCCAACACAGTGCATGCACCGTTTAGGCTACATTGCTTAATTATACCTTTAACTCTTCTGCTTGTCTTAATTGCCAATACTGAAGTAATCCCTTTAACCTGTTATGCAATTGACCAACTGTGGCCTATTCATAAAGAGTAGTAGACAGTGTTTGGCAGCTGAAAGCTACTATCCATGTTGATCCATTCCACTTTACCAGGTTGATGAGGACTACATTCAGGACAAGTTTAACCTGACAGGGCTCAATGAGCAGGTGCCTCACTACCGCCAGGCCCTCGACATGATCCTCGACCTGGAGCCAGGTGAGCTCATCACTACACCGTCTAAAATGACTTCACACTGACACTTCCTATAGGCTAATTTATCAGTTCTGTTTGTATTTACAAGTGCCTTTCAAAAGACCCAAGGACACAGTACTGTGACTACATACTTTGACTCAGTGCATCTATAGGCTGTTGTCTACCTTGTGTTGATCTGAAAGCCTCACGTATGTGTGTGTATAAAGAAAGGAAAGACCTGCAGACACTATAATGCTGCCTCCCAGTGCTTTATTCATGCACCATGTCTCTATAGGCTTCTGTGTACCTTGTGTGTTGATCTGAAAGCCTCACTGTCATGTCTGTCTGTCAGATGAGGAGCTGGAGGACAACCCCAACCAGAGTGACCTGATAGAGCAGGCAGCAGAGATGCTGTACGGGCTGATCCACGCACGCTACATCCTCACCAACAGAGGCATCGCTCAGATGGTAGTAAACCTTAGAGCTGTATATATTGTTCTGGAGTCTGGATAATCTCTATATCAGGGGTCTCCAACAGGTAGACTGTGAGCTACCAGTAGCTCGCCAATCAATTCTGAAATTACATGCATTTTTTTTCATGTGTTCCTGGCAAACTCATAAATGTAAAGCTCCTGGCTACTATCCAATCAAAGCCACATTGACATTGTCCAACCCCTAGTTAGCCACTATTGGCTTAAAAAGCCAAACGTAACACAATCTGCCAATTTCATTTCCAGCAATATTGCCCCTGTTTAGGGCGCTCATTTGTCTGAGTCCATATGTAGCCAGTTAGCGACACTAATGATAACCGGAGTCTTTTGGGTAGACTGGAAAAACCTTCTCAATTAAATGCAAATTGCAAAGTAGGCTCATCTGACAGAACTATCATGATGATTATTTGTATCAATGAGGTGCCGATTTGTTTTGCAAACTCTGTCATGACGTGCTGCAGCAGTAGGTAACAGCAGCAACATCGCTAGACGGACACTCCTCTTGCGAGATGTGGAATTAAAGGGTAAATTACACTCAAATGTTATTTTTATTTTTTTTCAGACCTCAAATGGTCTCATGTGATTTTAAGTTTTGACATGGACTCAGAACATCCATTTTCCTTCTTTCTCCATGAAGAATTGTAATATTGAGCAAATATACAAAATAAATCCCAAACCAGGAGAAATAAAACAGTTCAAAGAGAATTGAGGAAAATTTTAAATATAATTTTATGGGGCCCACTTAGTTGTCTATTAACCATCATTTTACCAGGTATATTGACAAAACAACTATTTGAAAGTTATAAAATAAAAAATGTAGCTCGTGACATGTTTCATTTTTATTTTTTTAAGTAGCTCATGCTAGAAAAGGTTGGAGACCCCTGTTCTAAATTCTACCTGTCTGTTTATGTAGTGTGCCTTTCTTGGACTAGCTGTGTGACCATGTTTCACACTGAAATAGTTTTTGGTTTGCAGCTGGATAAGTACCAACAAGGGGACTTTGGCTATTGCCCAAGAGTGTACTGTGAGAATCAACCCATGCTTCCTATTGGTGAGTTTGACTTTAATGGGTTCATACTCCTGTTCAGTTACAGAACATACCTCTTTTCATGGAATTGAACCATTTCTCTCCAGTCACCTTTGAACTATATCACAGATTGTCAGCAGTATTTCACACAGGTCTGAGGGAATCTAAAAGATGACTCTTGCTTGCACAGTAAATATATTTAATCAGTATTGAATTGGCAGCTGACACCAGAATAGACTTGTGTGCCCTTAGCTGTATTACATAGATGTTGATCTCTCCTCTCCCATAGGTCTGTCAGACATCCCAGGTGAGGCCATGGTGAAGCTGTATTGTCCAAAGTGCATGGATGTGTACACCCCCAAGTCCTCCCGGCACCACCACACGGACGGGGCCTACTTCGGGACAGGCTTCCCCCACATGCTATTTATGGTGCACCCTGAGTACCGGCCAAAACGACCTGCCAACCAGTTTGTGCCAAGGTTTATTTCTATAATTATCTTTGCAAATTCATCAAGATGCTCTGTTTTCCCCATTTGAATACATATGATTTGATAGTGTTATTACATAATTCATGTTCAGCTGGGAACTGTAACAAAAACCACTTGCTTGATTTGAAGATGACCTTTTTTCCCCTCAGTAAGGAGATTGAGACATGTTAGCATAATGGCAGCCTTCTACTATCCACACTGTTACTGTGTTGTAATATTTAGTTGTTTTTTCTCAGGCTATATGGCTTCAAGATCCACCCCATGGCTTATCAACTCCAACTCCAGGCTGCCTCCAGCTTCAAGAGTCCTGTGAAGGCGATTCGCTAGAACTTACACACCCGGCCGGGAAAGAGACATTTTGACTTGGTTGGAATGAAAGCAGTGGATTATGTAGCTCAATAAAGGCTTGTTAAAACACATTATGACAGATACAATACATACATGTAGATCAGGGATGGGAACCTCCAGTCATCGGGGTTGCAGTGGTGTCACACTATTCCCCCATTCCTAGCGAACACAGCTGATTAAACACATTGTATTCTAAACTGATGATCATGATCAGTTCATTATTGGATATGACACCAATCAGGCCCCAGAAGGACTGGAGTTGACCATCCCTGATGTAGATGGATGCGCTTATGTCGACATCCGGACCAGGCCATCATCTGCCTGTTATACAGGATGCTTTTGGTGATTGGCTCCCTCTGTGCTTTAGCCTATCACAACCCTACTGACTACAATCTTGCAACTCTTCCCCTCTCCTTGACAGGACCCAATCTTTCAAACCTATTTTCAGTTGGCTCGCTAAGGCAGGGTTTTCCAAACTCGGTCCCGAGCCCCCCCCCAGGTGCACGTTTTGGTTTTTGCCCACTTATTGTCAAAAGAGCTGATGTGATTGGTCAGCCTGTGTGAGCGCATCCTAATACCTGTTTTCACACCATCATGCTGACCTGCACCGTATTGGGCTGGCTCAGATACATTCTCTTCATGGTTTCCTTTCCTGCATGGTTCCATTACCGAGGGTGGACACGTAACTTGGCAGTGTGAAAAGGGTGATATACAACAATCTTAAATGATTATTTATATCCAGATTGGCTGAGAATCCAATGAACAACCAGTTTGATATGTATTATAGATTCCCTAGAGAATGGCTGCTGCACTAATTGAATTGAAGACAGAGTTTATTAGATATGTTCTTCTCGGGGTGAAGGGCAACATGGGTTTGCTTTGTGCTGGAACACTCACTGTCCCAAAGTGAAAATGGCCGGGCCACTAAAGCCATCATTAGTTGTAAACATGTCCATGACAGAGCAGAGTTGTCTCTTGACTGGACACTGAGACGCATGGTTTCTCTTGCATTGGTCTGTTACAATATTAAGTGTTATTGAACACACAGGTGGATGGCTATTTCATGTTGATAACCTACAGCTACAACCAGTTTACATTATGGTACTACATTTTACATGAAAGGGTTTCTTTCAGTCTACAATTCCAGTGGTGATGCTATTATTGATTTTCTGAATTCTGTATGCAAGCATCTGGAATTAAGAATTTTTAATAAAATTGTATTTCTTACAATTCTATTGGTCACCTTTTATTAAAAAATGTTCTTGTGACTGAAATCATGCTCAGACACTACACACCACTTGATAATTCAGATTTTAATTAAGTTTATTTAATTTTAAGACAGGAATGTCACAAAAGCAACAATATGTTTACAAATGTAAAAACGAAGGGTTCCGCTGAGATTCTAGTTTATGCCCTCAAGATCTTTCTAGCTAATAGTTTGTGCCACCTTCACAAACTTCTTCAGAGGGGAAGAAAGGTCTGCTATTGTCATTCTCTAAAAGGGTTCTCATACCTTTGTCTGATCTACAAAAGGAAAGGGTACAGCAAGTGGTAGAGGAATCTACTCTAAACAAGTGGTAAGAAAGATTTACAAACTAGATGATTATGAATGCGACTTTGTGTCTAAAAGCCTGCAAACAGACTCGTGTTTTAAAAAGAATCACATGAAACAGTCTACAAAGAAATTATGGTAGAACATGGACAAAATATGTGCCCCTATATGAAAGAAAAGCCACATATACTGGGACAGCTGCCTTTTGATAGTGATAAATACATCTTGCACATGTACTACTGTGTTTAAGAGCTGAGTATCATTTGGACCCATCTGCAGGGCTAGAATGTACATTAAGACTGAACATTCTTCATACAATCATATACAGAGGGGTTTTGTCTTGCAGTATTGATAAAGACATAAACCCTGAGAAACAAGACTAAAGCATTGTTTCATCAAATCAACAACAGGTTTGAAAATCAATCCCGTTTCTATCTAAAATCATTTTAAGGGACAAAACACGGTGGGACTTTCCATTGCTCTCACATCAGACTGCATGGGGCAGTCCTAGAGGTCAATGGTGCGTTAAAAGAGGAAGAAAAAACAACGCTGAATACGTACTGGGAAACATGGGGGCACTCCCAAATTCAAGGGGTAAAAAAAAAAGACAATATTGATATGAGAAGCTATCATTGAGTAGGATATGAACTTCAATAACTTAAAAACCTCATTTTGTACAAATACTATAAAAGCAGTAATGCTATAAAATAGAGTAAACATTTCAAAACAGATAGTTGTCATCACGTCAAAGTTTATAACGAGGGTCATCGTGGCCTGACCTAGTAGTATTACATGTGTTAACTTGGCTGGTTAAGAAAGAGATATTTTACCTGAGCAGAGAACAAATCCAAAACAGGCATGGTTGTTTGAGTATGCAATATCTTTGTTCAATACTTTTAAGTGAGGTATGTAATTTCAATTTGAATATTCAATAAAAAAATAATATTCCTCAATTATAAACGTAAACAAACTCAAAGGAGTTATCCCTTTCCAAAAATACATCTAGTTTCTGTCCAGCATCTTAATCTGATTGAAAAAGTCTGATAATGTTATTACTTAAAGCTCAGTTGAAAACAGTGCATTTCTATCAAAATGAGCATGTTAAAGGGAGACTCAGTAAAATGCCGTTGCCTCGACCAGCACCGCAGATATTGAGATGAGCGAGATGCAAGACTTTGCTCTCACACAGTATCTGCGCATGTGCACGGGTTCGCTTCACTCTTTTCACAGCGTTGGAACCATGGCACCAAAACAGCGGAGAAGTTGAGCCTCTCACTTCAACGCTCTTAGTTGTTTTGCTGAAATTGACCCACTACGCTGTTTACTTTCTGCATCTCCGTCATATCGCTGAGTCCACACTTAAACTCAATGATACAGTAGTATCAATACAAACGACAGAAAAATATGTTGTAAATAAACTTTAAAAAAAAAATGACCTAAATGCTCTTAGAACTGAAAAGGTTCATCTTTCCTACTACAATAAAACAAAAAAAGAGTAATTTGGCGAAATATGAGGTTTGAGTGGAATAGACCAACATGAAGCCACCATACAGTCAGAACAGCAGTATGGAAAGAGATGACACAATAGGCTTTCTCCCTGGCCTGTTCATATCCCACTGGGCAGGGACACACCAGGGTGCATCCCAAATGGCACCATATTCCCTTTATAGTGCACTACTTTTAACCAGGGCTCTGGTCAAAAGTAGTGCCATTTGAGATGCAACCACGATGGTTCTGGAGGGGACCAGTCAGGACACAATGTCAGTGTGGGTTGAGGAGGTGGGGGTGGCTCTGGGACAGGGAGGTTAGTCCTTTGGTGTCTTGAGCATCAGATCCATAGGGCTGCTCCCTGACTGTGTTCAGCTGAATCACATTGCTGTTGCTCCACCGTCGCTTCCCTGCAGGAGACACAGCTTCAGTTAACCTCCACCTAGCTGGTTGTACACCTTGTGACAAAAATGTGTCACAGAGAAGCTTAACCAGGCCTTGGTGTGTGTGCTTGACCAGGCCTTGGTGTGTGTAGAAGGAGCTGTCATACTACACTGTACTGTACCTGGTCATCCTCTGAGTCAGCAGTGATGACGATCCTCTTCTCCACTCTGGTCTCTGACACTCCTCCTTTCACCACCTGGGACAAGAGAAATAGTCAGAGGCCATGACACAGCTGAGGTGTGTGTGTGTGTGTGTGTGCGGTCTATGGTGTGCCCTTACCTTGGAGATGCGAGTGGTGGTGGTAGTAACAGAGGTGCCACTGGTTTCCCTGCTGCTCTCTGAGGTAATGGTCTGAATGCTGCTCAGTGCTGTGGCCTCTTTCCCCCCCGTCTGTCCCGTCAACTGACACCTGAGAGAGGAAACAAACAGAAACATTGGCTCCATGGTAACACCTCAGTCATCGGTGGCGTTAAAGACGTTTCAGAACACTGCCCTGATGGTACCCTGTGGTAGATGAGGTTGAACCACAGCTCAGAGTTCCCCAGCTGTAGCATCATCTTTATTATCATGGGGTGGCTACCTCTGCAGACTCGTAGGTGACAGTCTGGGTCTGAACGATAGGGACATCCTTAGTAGACACGTCAGTAGGGAGGGAGTTGGACACGTCTGTGATGGTGAATGTCTGGGTCTGCACCAGAGGGGGCTGGGGTGGGAGGAGAACACACTCTAGTCAGTTTGACTGAACGTTCGACATGGTTCCTCGACATGTCATGAGAAGAGCCGACATGGTTCCTTCATTCTATACATGTCAAACAGACATATAGGCTCTATATCATATCATTATATCTGAACCTTACATGATGTGTCCAGTGTTTATATACATTATTGGTTGCGCCCAATTGAACATGGCACAGCTGTAATTTCCAATGTTTCATCAACCACTCCCCATGAAAAACCTCAAACCACACCTCTCTTTTCATTCACAACTGATTGGGGTCCCTCGTTCCCACTCCCCATTCTAGTTTTACCATGTCCTACCCACCACCACGAGGTCAGAGAAGAAAGACAATTTATCTGGTGTGTCAGAGAGAGAAAGACAATTCATCTAGTGTGTCAGAGAGAGAAAGACATTCATCTAGTGTGTCAGAGAGAGAAGACAATTCATCTAGTGTGTCAGAGAGAAAGACAATTCATCTAGTGTGTCAGAGAGAGAAAGACAATTCATCTAGTGTGTCAGAGAGAGAAAGACAATTCATCTATTGTGTCAGAGAGAGAAAGACAATTCATCTAGTGTGTCAGAGAGAGAAAGACAATTCATCTAGTGTGTCAGAGAGAGAAAGACAATTTATCTAGTGTGTCAGAGAGAGAAAGACAATTCATCTAGTGTGTCAGAGAGAGAAAGACAATTCATATAGTGTGTGTCAGAGAGAGAAAGACAATTCATCTAGTGTGTCAGAGAGAGAAAGACAATTCATCTAGTGTGTCAGAGAGAGAAAGACAATTCATCTAGTGTGTCAGAGAGAGAAAGACAATTCATCTAGTGTGTCAGAGAGAGAAAGACAATTCATCTAGTGTGTCAGAGAGAGAAGACAATTCATCTAGTGTGTCAGAGAGAGAAAGACAATTCATCTAGTGTGTCAGAGAGAGAAAGACAATTCATCTAGTGTGTCAGAGAGAGAAAGACAATTCATCTAGGGTGTCAGAGAGAGAAAGACAATTCATCTAGTGTGTCAGAGAGAGAAAGACAATTCATCTAGTGTGTCAGAGAGAGAAAGACAATTCATCTAGTGTGTCAGAGAGAGAAGACAATTCATCTAGTGTGTCAGAGAGAGAAAGACAATTCATCTAGTGTGTCAGAGAGAGAAAGACAATTCATCTAGTGTGTCAGAGAGAAAAACAATTCATCTAGTGTGTCAGAGAGAGAAAGACAATTCATCTAGTGTGTCAGAGAGAGAACAATTCATCTAGTGTGTCAGAGAGAAACAATTCATCTAGTGTGTCAGAGAGAGAAAGACAATTCATCTAGTGTGTGTCAGAGAAAGACAATTCATCTAGTGTGTCAGAGAGAGAAAGACAATTCATCTAGTGTGTCAGAGAGAGAAACAATTCATATAGTGTGTGTCAGAGAGAGAAAGACAATTCATCTAGTGTGTCAGAGAGAGAAAGACAATTCATCTAGTGTGTCAGAGAGAAAACAATTCATCTAGTGTGTCAGAGAGAGAAAGACAATTCATCTAGTGTGTCAGAGAGACAATTCTATAGTGTGTCAGAGAGAAAAGACAATTCATCTAGTGTGTCAGAGAGAAAAGACAATTCATCTAGTGTCAGAGAGAGAAATAAATTCACTAGTGTGTCAGAGAGAAAGATCAGCTATGTGTTAGAGAGAGAAGACAATTCATCTAGTGTGTCCAGGAGAGAGAAGACAATTCATCTAGTGTGTTAGAGAGAGAAAGACAATTCATCTAGTGTGTCAGAGAGAGCGCTTGAAGACAGGATTAGCGCACGGTCCTTACTCTTCCAATCACCCCCAACACCATCACTGTGCACCGCCTCTGCAGCCGGCTCTAGCAGAACTCAACCATCCCTGACCAACACCAGTATGACTACAGATTCACTGTTTCCAGTGTTGATTCCTGTGTATCCCATGCTGCAGAAGGGTGAGTGTACACTGTCCCCCATGGAATCACCCAGACAGAGCAGAGGACAGCAGAGTACAGGTAGAGGACAGGCAGAGGAGTCATCACAGGAGCTGGTCAGGGCAAGGGGAGGGCTACCTGGAAACAGCGTATGACATGGGGAACACCGCTCACGAAATAGGAGGTGTGGGAGGCTCCAGTTATCCTCCCAGACTGCTCCCCCCTCGACCCTGGGTCTGCCGGCTCCTCCTCCTCCTCCAGCACTGTACCCTGGAGCTGATAGGAGTGGGGCAGCTGTGCCCTCTCCACCTCAACGATGGGTACGTGGCTGGTGGTGGTCCCAGAGCTAACATGCTCACCCTCCTGATCACATGGCCCTGCCACCCCAGGTGCATCATGGATTTGGAGTCAACCCTATCAGGCCCAGTTTCTGTGCTAGCAGGCTGGGGCTGGCCCCCCCGATGGCCTTACAGTGCTGCTGGACTCGTCCTGTTTGTCGCGCTGCCTTAGTGTCCAAGTCTTCCCTTATAGGAGTAATACACACACTCTAGAGGAAAGACACAGCACACATATATCCACTGTGTGAACAACAGCAGGGAATGAAACAATGGTTTCCACCATACATGTTTAGCAAGAATTTATTGCATTTTTGGGGGGTCATAATTGATTGTCAAAAGGGCATGCAGCAGGACAAAATATATTGCACTTGACAAGAGTGTTTTAACCAAATACCAGTGAACGAAACATAGGTAATGTATACTATAACATTGAACAAGCTGCCCCAAGTTACCTCTCAGTGTTAGATGTGCATCCAAAAAACAACAGTGAATTGTGATGAGGTATACACTGTATACTGAAATATACACTGTAGCTGTCCACTAGTGCTGGGTTAATGTGCTTCTATAGAAGACTTCATACATGAAATACCACACCACAACTAATCCTACTATCACATATGACAACATTGATGTCTGTCTGGATGTGTCCAAAAACACCTATTAGTGGAACCTGCACATATCAAAACTGTTCCTACTGTAAAAAGCCACCTGTCAACTGTCCTTGTCAGACGCACCTCGTCTAGTCCAGATAATCAGATATACAAAAACAGAAGCGGGTTCATCGTCAAGTCTTTAAACTTTTTAGGAAGGAGCAACAGTCAGGAAGAGTTGGGGAGGGGGGGACTGAGCAAGATACACAGGAAGTAAGAGTCACATGACAGGAAGCAGCTTCTGAAGTAGAAGAAGATGATGATGAAGAGCTGTGATGAGAAGAGAAGAAGAAAGGAGCTAGAGGTTGATGGCCTGCCTACACACATCCCTCTCTCTGGTCCTCTCCCCTGGGCTGGCTCGAGAGGCCCCTAGGATGCCACCTCAGCTGCGTTTAGAGTAGAAGTCTTGCAGGGGGCCACGCGGAAGGCGGATGGCGAACTGAGGGGAGAAGGGTAAGGGTGGAGAGGGGGAGAGAGATGAGAGAGGTAGGGGATGTTGAAATGTCTGATGTAGGGTAATGGATAGGAAGGCTATGCAAAGCTGTGTCATGGTCTAAAGAGGAGAATGGAGAACGCTTTGTCTGAGTTGGATTAGGTGGTTATGGGTAACCTGTGGGCCTTCAGACTCTTCAGTTGTGGGCTTGGGGACAGGAGTATCAGTGCACGGAATAACAAAGCAAAGTGAGAAAAAAGGAAGTGTGGGAAACAGACTTAGGGAAAGAGGGGCAGATTTTGGGAGAAGGAGAGCAGGATGGAGGAGATGAAGCAGAAAACAAGCACATCACTGAGGGAAAGAGGGGCAGTATTGGGAGAAGGAGGCAGGATGGAGGAGATGAAGCAGGAACAAGCACATCACTGAGGGAAAGAGGGCAGTATTTGGGAGAAGGAGGCAGGATGGAGGAGATGAAGCAGAAAACAAGCACATCACTGAGGGAAAGAGGAGACAGGAGGACGAGCACACAGGTCAAACTCTTCTACTCCAAGGTCATGATCTTCAAGTCACAGGGTCATGCAGTTTCTCTGTCCAATCAGGTCTGGTTGTCATGCACTGAGGGGAGGGTCAGACTAAAGGGACACCCAATGAGGAGTAAAAGACAGAGCTGGGCTTAGAAACCTGACCAATAGGCTCAGACACCACCTGCCCAAACCATAAGTCCCTTCCTCACAACAAACAGCTGAACATTCAGACAGACTGGGCCACAAGGTGAACAGACAGACTGATCTGTTCCAATCAGTCTTGACAAGGTGTTCTTCAGTTGGCCCATGCAAACAGAAGTCTTTCCATTTTAGTAGGGTAGTAATGACAGAAAGCCTTTCATAGACTAGATGGGTCCGCTTGAAGACAAAAGGCCTTGCTCAAAGACATGCAATAAGTGTTTGCATCGCATCAACACAAACCAGAGGAACAAAAATGGAGAACCACAGGATGGTGTTGTGGTACTCCACCCCACACATCAACGTAGAGACACAACAGACAGCCATACAGAGGGAAACGTGTGGTGAGGTACTTCCATTCAGTCAATTCAGGAATATATCACACATTTCAATTCTCCTCATCTACCAAATTGACTTGCATTGAAATGGAACTGACCCCACATTGTGTGCTAGCAATCCATTCCTTCTCTGTGGAATGGGAGAGCTGGGAAGCTGGCGTGAACTACAGAGAACTGAGGGGAGGGGTGTGTGGTGGGGTACGGCACAGTGTCTGGTCTGAGATGGTACTCACCCCGTCGGCATCGAGCAAGGCTGCCGTTGATGGCCCAGCTGCGGAAGGGGGAGTGAGTGGACACGGCGCTTGTCCCATTCGCTGGGCCCCCGGCTCTGGGGACAAGACGCCATGAGTTCCTCTTCAGCTCACTGAGTACTAGTATGAATGCCTGATGAGATCCTCCTGGGGCTTATCAAGTCCTGGAGGGAGGAAGGAGAGGGGGGGTGGGAGAGAGTAGGGAAAGAGGAGAGAGAGAAGAGAGGGGGGGGGGGTGGGGAAGAGGTAGGGAGGGGTGGGGAGAGAGAAGAGAGAGGGGAGGAGAGGGGGGGGGGTTGGGAGAGAGGGTAGGTGAGGGGGAGAGAGGAGAAGAGAGAGGGAGGAGAGGGGGGGGGTGGGAGAGAGAGAAGAGAGAGGAGGGAGAAAGATAGGGGAGATAGAGGAGGGAGAAAGAGAGAGTGAGAGATAAAAACAGAGTGAGAGAAAGAGTGAGAGAAAAATAGAGAGGTAGAGATGAGAGAGAGAGGGTAGAGAGGAGAGGTAGAGAGAGGGGAATGGAGAGGTAGAGAGAGTAGATTGAGAGAGAGAGGTAGAGTGAGAGAGGTAGAGAGAGGTAGAGAGAGTAGAGTGAGACAGAGAGGTAAGTGAGAGAGGTAAGAGAGGTAGAGAGAGGTAAAGTGGAAAATGACAAACATTTGGTTTGGAAAATAGGTGTGGAGAATAGGAGTGACAGAGTAGATGTGTAAAAGGTGGAGAGAGAAAACAGGTGGTGTCCAGAAACCATGTCACTCATATGAACATGTTTAAATTAATAAACAATGTCAACCAAGCAGCAGTTACTTTGCTGTTCTATTTGACTCCAAGCTACAGCGTTAAAGCAGGCCTGGAACTCAGTTCACTCAGATGGATTCTAATAAAATTGATTCTCTGAGCTCTCATTGATAAATCAACCTGTTCAATTAGTGAGCAGCGCTACATAGAATCTGATCAGGTTACAAATCACAGCGGATGAGAGCGAGGTGATGTTAGCACACATTGGTCACTATGCAGCGACAGCAGCATGGCATCCTGTTTCTGTGGCTGGATGAATCTTATGGTGATGAGAGCAGTGGAGCGTACTCTTACAAGTCATTTATTCACAATGACAGAAATATATGACTGGGAAGACATCATAAACTAGATTCAGACATGGCCACAAATAGTGGACGAGCTGGTGAGTGTAAAGATATGTGATGGGCAGAGCGGTGGAGAGGGAAGGTTGGTGGTCGTCTGCCCTATGTGGAGACGAAGTACTTTTCTACTGTACACCGAGGAGAGACAAAGCTGAAACAAGATGTCAGGAATGTAATGGTAATGCTTCTACTAACACTCCAATGGCCTAGCTAGGAGACGGAACAACATCTCAGCTGCATAACGTGGCCGATCAGTAACGCTATCTACAAACACCACAAATCAAACACTCCTGGTTCCCTTTCATGCAACGTGTCTGGTGTGACGTCTGGGGAGAACAGACCACGATCCCAATCATATACTTTGCGAGAAGCAATCAGGAGATATCTAGTACTCAACAACATTCCCTGAAACAAGTAGCTAGCTGTGTTGAGTTAATATCGCCAAACACAAAGCAAATTAGAGGTTACACAGTCAAAATCATCTACTAGCAAAAGCAAAGACGTCTATGTAAAACACAAGATGTGAATCAGTAATGTCACATGCAAAGCAGCCTGTTGTATTACAGCAGCCAGTAGCCAAAGAGCAGAAAACACAGTGTATAGAGACAGATCTCCAGAAGACGGGGAAACAAACCTCCAACATTAAAAGACTATGTCCTGATATAAATTGAGTCACCCTCAGTTCTCTTAGCTCTTTTCTGTGAAGGAACAAAAAAAGAGAAAGGTGAGGGTTCCACAGGTTCCACGTGACATCATGGCAGATGTCACAACGTGGACATGCATTGTTGCATGGGGGGGTTCTAGAGGAGTGGGGGTGGTGAGGGGTCTGCATGCAGAGTGGCCTGGAGCCTCTGGGGGCCACAAGGGCCCTGGAATCCCAGATGTGCAAAGCAGGGGACCCAAGACAGGGTGTCTTGAAGGGGTGGGGGGTAAAGGTGAAGGGTCAGGCAGGAATACAGTACTCAATAGAAACACTAGTCATCATGAAAACCTAGTCCCGTGTCATGCATGTAAATGCAGCAGCCAATGAGGGATCTTCTTTCAACATTCATTCTTCAAAGGCCCTAACTTTTCTTCCTGTCTGGACTGATGTACAAACCAAAAGCATATGTAATGTATCTCATATACGTCATCTCAGTCTGTGCACATGACCAATACCAATGCTGCTGTCATAGACAATGTCTGACTTGAACATGAGGTCAACTCAAAGACCTTGTCGTTTGTGAGCAGTATTCAAATGAAACCAGGAGAATAAAATGAGGAGAAGGTGAAGTTAGTCTTATGGATGGGAGACTTGGCAGTGGTGTAAGTTAGAATGGGAGTGGACTGACTACAATACTAATATAATGCACAAGCAGGAGTCGGGACAAGGTCAAAAGGTCTGACCTTCCTCATTTGCACCGGCTCCTCAGTGTCCGTCTGCTCAGACTGGAGTTACCCCAGGCATGGAGGAGGAGAGAAGGCATAATGACGTTAGAATCCTCCACTAGGAGCCTCGTCCCCGTCCATAGCAGAGCCATCTGAGGAACTTGTGATCTGAGGTGTCTGTGTCACGCTATGTTACACTATCATTACTGTGACCAATGGAGGGCAAAAATTATGATGCACAGCTATTCTATTTTCTAACTATAGAAAAATCACCATATTATACTTCTCTTATAAATAATACTATGTGATGAATATAGCAATATCACTGCTGAGACCAGTCTATCTGTAACTTCTATGACCAGTGTATCTGTGCGTGAGGGGAGAATGATGATGATCCCTGTAAGGCTGGGGATTGTGGGAGTTGTAGTTCCTAGGTGCAGTACCTTGACCTCGGCTGAGCCCTCGTCCACCGCCTCCACGGTGACCTCCAGCTTCCTGTCGTCCTGGCGGGCTGGCAGCCTGATGGGGGTGGAGGTCTGGGCTGCTGGAGGTCCAGGGGGGCCATGGGGGATCCCTGCCTCCATCAGGGCTGCCTGGGAGAAGACTGGGGCGCTGACTGGACGGGGCGGCCTTGTGGGTGGCCACCACTGATGGAGAGAGACAGGACAGAGGGAGTGGTAGTATTTAGATAGTGGGGTTGTATAGAGGGCAGGAGAGAGACAGGACAGAGGAGTGGTAGTATTTAGATAGGGTGTTGTATAGAGGGGCAGGAGAGAGACAGGACAGAGGGAGTGTTAGTATTTAGATAGTGGGTTGTATAGAGGGCAGGAGAGAGACAGGACAGAGGGAGTGTTAGTATTTAGATAGTGGGTTGTATAGAGGGCAGGAGAGAGACAGGACAGAGGGAGTGTTAGTATTTAGATAGTGGGTTGTATAGAGGCGGGAGAGAGACAGGACAGAGGGAGTGTTAGTATTTAGATAGTGGGTTGTATAGAGGCAGGAGAGGAGACAGGACAGAGGGAGTGTTAGTATTTAGATAGTGGGTTGTATAGAGGGCAGAGAGAGAACAGGACAGAGGGAGTGTTAGTATTTAGATAGTGGGTTGTATAGAGGCAGGAGAGAGACAGGACAGAGGGAGTGTTAGTATTTAGATAGTGGGTTGTATAGAGGGCAGGAGAGAGACAGGACAGAGGGGAGTGGTAGTATTTAGATAGTGGGTTGTATAGAGGGCAGGAGAGAGACAGGACAGAGGGAGTGTTAGTATTTAGATAGTGGGTTGTATAGAGGGCAGGAGAGAGATGGTCTGCGTGCTTTGAGGCCATCAACCCAGTGTAAGTGAGAGGTAAACACACTGACAGAGCGCAGAAGAACATCTTGAACATCCACATACACAAAACAAACTCATAATCACTCCACACACACACACACACACAGACTTCACGTCCACACTGTACCTTCATGGGCCAGCTCATTCTAGTCTAGAATGATACTAGCAAGGGGAAAAGCTTGGATGAGTTGTAGGAAGCAACTGTCCACAATATAGAACGGGCAGCAAAGCATGGCCAGTACTTCTCAACCATAGCCAACGATGCAAATAGAAGAAGTTGTCCTGACTCATTGAGTTAATAACCAACGATGCAAATAGCAGAAGTTGTCCTGACTCATTGAGTTAATAACCAACGATGCAAATAGCAGAAGTTGTCCTGACTCATTAGGTTAATAACCAACGATGCAAATAGCAGAAGTTGTCCTGACTCATTGAGTTAATAACCAACGATGCAAATGGCAGAAGTTGTCCTGACTCATTGAGTTAATAACCAACGATGCAAATAGCAGAAGTTGTCCTGACTCATTGGGTTAATAACCAACGATGCAAATAGCAGAAGTTGTCCTGACTCATTGGGTTAATAACCAACGATGCAAATGGCAGAAGTTGTCCTGACTCATTGAGTTAATAACCAACGATGCAAATAGCAGAAGTTGTCCTGACTCATTGGGTTAATAACCAACGATGCAAATAGCAGAAGTTGTCCTGACTCATTGGGTTAATAACCAACGATGCAAATGGCAGAAGTTGTCCTGACTCATTGGGTTAATAACCAACGATGCAAATGGCAGAAGTGTCCTGACTCATTGGGTTAATAACCAACGATGCAAATGGCAGAAGTTGTCCTGACTCATTGGGTTAATAACCAACGATGCAAATAGCAGAAGTTGTCCTGACTCATTGGGTTAATAACCAACGATGCAAATGGCAGAAGTTGTCCTGACTCATTGGGTTAATAACCAACGATGCAAATGGCAGAAGTTGTCCTGACTCATTGGGTTAATAACCAACGATGCAAATGGCAGAAGTTGTCCTGACTCATTGGGGTTAATAACCAACGATGCAAATAGCGGAAGTTGTCCTGACTCATTGGGTTAATAACCAACGATGCAAATAGCAGAAGAGGCACTGAGTTTGAAGGTAGGCCTTGAAATACATCCACAGGTAGACCTCCAATAGGCTAATTGACATCATTTGAGTCAATCAGAAGCTTCTAAAGCCATGACATAATTTTCTGGAATTTTACAAGCTGTTTAAAGGCACAGTCAACTTAGTGTATGTATAAACTTTTGACCCACTGGAATTGTGATACAGTGAATTATAAGTGAAATAATCTCTCTGTAAACAATTGTTGGAAAAATTACTTGTGTCATGCACAAAGTAGATGCCCTAATCGACTTGCCAAAACTATAGTTTGTTAACAAGAAATTTGTGGAGTGGTTGAAAAACAAGTTTTAATGACTCCAACCTAAGTGTATGTAAACTTCCGACTTCAACTGTACTTCTTCTATAAAGCAAAGCATAACCAAAAGACTATTTTTCAGGGGAAAATCCCATGACAAAGCACAGTCACGTTGTAAAAGTGTTGGACGAATGTTAGTCAGCGAGCTTTTCTGGTAAGTTGAGGTTGGAGAGCGGGTGTGAGATCAACATATTGTTTTAGGGCAGCACGCAAAAAACTAAAAAACTCAAGACGCACCCGATTTTTTATCCCGCAACACAAACCAATGGTCATCCACATCTCTCTGGGGTTGTGCTGGTCTCTTCTCCTCAGCAAGCACCACTCTGGGTTTGGGCTGAGCGGCTGGACCTTTGACAACAGTAATGTCAGTATAGTCCTGGAGACGCTCACGGAGAGCAACTGATACAAACACACAAACAGAGCTCTTATCTAAGACACAGCTTACATGCATCGTTAAAGTATCAGTAGAAGACCATTTTGCAATTCTCAAAAACATTCTAACAAGCAATAGTGATCTCGAACTGCTATACAATTATTCCAAATAGATATGCCGGACAAAATGAACTGATATTTTTGGTAGTTTCAGTCTTTTGGTAGTTTCAGTCTTTTGGTAGTCTCAGTCTGCTGCTAAAATTAGCAGGAAAAGCAGGGGGATAGGGGAATGAAGAGATGGGGGGGTACCTAATTCTTTAGGGGCAGCATCCAGCAGGACAAACCAGTCATCGTCCACCTCTCTCTGTCTCTGAGGCAGTCTCTGCTGCAGAGTCCTCTCCTCCATTACCGTCACCCTTTTCTGGGTTCTCTGCTCTGTGCTCGTCACCATCACGTCAACCACAGGGGCAGGTCTAGTTACCACAGCAACTGATACAGACAGACACAGAGTACCCAGGAGACTCGACTATGATACTCTTACCATTCACAAATTATAACACAGAATCTGATTGTGGCCAAAGCTGCACATATCTGATTAGAGAGCCTTTACCCCACATCATTATAAAAAAGCTACAGGGGACTGTGAAGCACAACCGAGCTCAGGATGATGCTGTCAGTGGGTACCTGTTGGCATCTTCACAGGCTCTTGACGAGAGGCTTCAAAGAACGTGAACCAATCATCACCCTCCCCTCTCTCTTGGGGAGGCAGTGTTTTCACCAGTTCCACCTCCAGTTGACGTCTGCCCTCCACCACTCTATGTGGTTTCCTAGTTCCTCCACCACAACCACTGTTCTCCCGGGGTACCAGCTCTATAACCTCTCTGTCTACGTGGAACGCTGAAATAAAAGAAGGATAACAGGCTTGTCAATGTCAAGTAATGCACAATCTGGGTTCAGCGTTTTACCAAAGAAAAAGAGAAAAGGGGCAGACAGTGGTCAAGCAGCAATACCCTTGGGTGTGGTCAGTATCTCGGAGGGAGTGCGGTCCCAAAGCACAAACCAATCATCATCCACTTCTTTAGGTGTTACCACAGGCCTCTCCTCCATCTTAACAGTCTCTTCCATGATCCTCACGGTCTTTGGTGGTTTCTGTTCCACTGTCTCCTTCACCACCATAATAGCTGTGGTGCTCACATCAGGGTAAATCACCACCACTGGTGCAGCTGATAGAGACAGAAACACAGCCCAACAGTCCACAAGGTATCAAGCCTTTTACTAGAACATGTAATATGATAGTGTTATTCCTTGCCAAAAGCTTTTGTGGATAGTCAACAGGCTCACACAACACTTGAGAGCCTTTGGAAGCAAGAGAAGGGTTGGTATTTGTATTTCGAGTAGCCAACAGCAAGCTTAGAATGGTCAAAGTACCTGCTACTTTAGGGGCAACATCCAGCTGCAAAAACAAATCATCATCCAGCTCTCTCTGCGGTTGTGTTGCCTTACCCTCCAGGGCAACGTCTTCAGAAAGTGATCTGACTGCTTCCACCACAAACACTCTTGGTTCAGGCTCAATGGTCAGATGTTTGGCTGGCACAACCTCTGGGTATACCCTATCGCTAACAGCCAGAGAAACTGGAGCAAAAAGACACACAGAGAGCTTGATATACCACAACTACAACTGGAGGGTCCTGTTGATGATTGACCAGTCATAACCCAAGAGATATCATATTCCTAATTCACACAAGAAAAAAAGCGGAGGTTTGGTTAGTTAGCTTGTTGGCAGTACTGTATGTCTGAGGTACCTGGTGGTTAGTTAGCTTGTTGGCAGTACTGTATGTCTGAGGTACCTGGTGGTTAGTTAGCTTGTTGGCAGTACTGTATGTCTAATGTTTCTGGTGGTTAGTTAGCTTGTTGGCAGTACTGTATGTCTAATGTTTCTGGTGGTTAGTTAGCTTATTGGCAGTACTGTATGTCTAATGTTTCTGGTGGTTAGTTAGCTTGTTGGCAGTACTGTATGTCTGAGGTACCTGGTGGAACCCCAGCAGGTTCTTCACGGACGGCATCCAACAGAACAAACCAGCCATCTCCCTCCTCTCTCTCTGCTGGTGGTCTCTGCTCTGAGATGATCATCTCTGACTGGAGTATCTCCTCTTGCTGTCCCCACCTCTCTTCAACAATAGTCACCCTCTTCTTCATCATTTTTTCTATGGTCGTCACATCAACCACAGAGGTGGTCTGGCTTAAATCTGGATATACCGGAGTATGCTCACCAAGAGCAAACTGATACAGACAAGGGAAAGTCCTTTAGTTTAGGGACTTACGATGTTCTCCAAAGTTACAAAAACCATAGTTTATTCTCAGTCAAAGCTGTGAAATGTACACAGCTGCAAATGTACAAAGATTGTGGCAATTAAGCAGGAACGGTACCTGGTGGTACAATGATCGGCTCCTCACGGACATCAGCAAACAGTGTAAACCAATCATCATCTCCCTCTGGTTGTCGCTGCCACTCTTCTTACTTCCCGTTTTCTGTTGTGGCCTCGTCTCCTCCACCAGGACCACCACTGGCTTCTGCTTTTCAGCCTTTACCTCAACCACAGGGCTGATCACATCTGGAGAAACCGGTGTTGGCTCTGCTGGAGCGACTGATACAAACACACATAGTACATACCCTTCAGAATCAGCTAGATATGTGGGCTCACAAAAAGCCATGTCATCAAAGATCATATTCCCAGATAAACATTCCAAAGTTCATATGGGAAAAGCACTATGGTTAGTCTGCGAGTTTGGCGAGGTGGGTTGGGTATATTTTGATGGGATCAGGGGCTGAGGCGCAAAGCCTTGGATTGTATGGGGTACCTGGTGCTATACAGGATGGTTCTCTGGGCACGACATCCAGTTGCACAAACCAGTCATCGTCCATCTCTCTTGATGGCTGTGGTGGAAAAATAACTTCTTCTTGACGTCGCTCCTCTTGCTTCTCTTCCATTACAGTCACCCTTCTCTCCTCTCTCTGCTCTACTGTCATCAACTCAACCACAGAGCTTTCCTTGGGGTATACCGGAATACGCTCTTCCACAGAAGCTGATACAAACACACATTCCTCAGATACTGGAAGATAATTGAAATTACTACACAAAGCAATGTAGCTGAAGCCCTTCTCTTGGTGGATAGTCAAATGTCTTGTTAGTTATTCTTATTAGAAAGTATTCTGCAGCGTATGAAGCACAAGGCTCAGGGGACATGTTGTTAATATTGTGGTGGGACTGGGAAGCAGTGCATGAAAATCATGGAAATACCTGACGGAATCACAGATGGTTCTCTGGGAACAATGTCCAGCAGAACAAACCACTCATCTTCCATCTCTCTCTGTGATTGTGACGGTTTCTGTTCCAGATGGCTCTGGTCTTCCTGTAACTCCATCTCCTCCACTACAGTCACCCTGGTCTCCTCTCTCTGCACTACTGTCATCACTTTAACCATGGAAGAGATGGTTTCCTCTACGTACACCTGAACTTGCTCTTGCAAAGAAGCTGATACATAAAGACACAATGAACCGTGAGAGATATGAAGTTCAAAGCCTAGTTCGATGATTAATCAGTCATTGTAGCCCAGTTGTTTCAATCCCTAAAATACCAATAATTGAGGCATAGCACAAGCAGCAGGGCTTTGATGAAAGTTCTTCATACCTGAAACTGGTGTGGTTGGTACACCTGAAGAAACACGATCAGCCAGGTCCAAGAGCATAAACCAATCATCTTCCTGCATTTGCCACGGTCTCCGTCCTTCCACCAATCCCCTTTCAGGATGTTGCTGTGTGGCCTCCACTTCAATGCATTCTCTCTCTGGTGCTCTCTGCTCGACCGTGTCTAACACCAAAGAGAATCTTGTGGAGACCACAGGCACCAGAGCGGTGTCGACTGGCATGACTGACAAAGTAGAGACAGCAGTTCTCTCAGCCACACAAATCCATGCTGCACCAAAGGTTTATCTTTCAATTGAAATGGCAATTGTTGTAAAACGCACAAGAGCTGGTTAGCTTTGCGAAGGGAATGTTAGTGATGGAATTGTCGGTAATTGTGTGGGTGGTGGTAAAGCAAGCGCTTCCATTACGGTTTCAATGGTGACGGGGAGAAGCAAAGTTGATTTGTTGATGGGACGTACCTGGAGGCTTATAAAGAGTCTTGTGTGGGAGGCTGTCCAGCAGCACAACCCAATCGTCCTTGTCTTCTGGCTGGGATGGCTGCATATTCACTTCCACTACCTCTTCTTCTTCTTGGGGCTTCTCCATTTGTCTGACTCTATGTGGAACCCTCTCCACATCCTTTCTGAATTTCACCAAAACTTCCCCCTCTGTATAAAAACCATCTCCCAGCCTTTCCTCTGATAAAATGTCCTCTGAAGACTTTTCCTCGAGTGTCTTTTGGGTTCTCCTCATTTCTTCCACTATTCTCACCGTTTCTTGGTTTCTTCACAGTCTGCTCTGCCTCTGGTAACCTTTCCTCTGACATCTGCTGCATCCTATCCTCTAGACCTCCGTTCACCTCTATCAATCCCTCGCCTGAAACCTTCACCTGTTCCACTCTCTCCTCCTGTTTCTCCTCCCTGACCTTCTCCTGTTCTTGGAGCCATTCCTTGTACGCGATCTTCTGCTGAATTGTAACTATCGGTAACCCTAACTTCTCTGCTGCAAATAGTTCATTGAATTTCACCATAAGTTGTCCCTCTTTATAAAAATGGCCTCCTATCTGGTCCTCTGACAACTTCTCAGATGCTTTCTTCTCTAGTTCATCTGGAAGACTCTCATCCTGTGTCACTATAGTCACCTTCTTCTTCCTCCTCCTCCTTTCCACTCTTATCTCTCCTCTCCTTTCCTCAAGCCCCTCTGGCAACCCTTCCTCCAAAGCCTGACGCTTCCTCTCCTCTAACCATCCTTTATCCTCTTTCAATCCCTCGTCTGAAACCTCAACCTGTTCCACCGTCTCCTCCTCCATCTCTCCTTCTTGTTGCCTCATCTCTTTCACTATAGTCACCCTATTCTGGGTCCTCCACTCTACGCTCCGTACCACAGTGGAGGTGCTCGGCACATTTGACCACCCTTCTTCAGATTCCTCTGCCTCTTCCATACTCTCCTCTATTAGTCCCTCATCTTCCCCTGACTCATCTGGCAGCAATCCTTTGAGAAACACCTCCTTTATCTGCTCCTCCAACTCATCTACTTCCTCCACATGCTCCTCTACCGCCCCCTCCTCCTGTTCTACCCCTCCCTCCTCCTCCTCCTGCTGCTGCCGGGCCTCCACCTCCACCTCCTCTACCTCCCCCTCCTCCTGCTGCTGCCTGGCCTCTACCTCCTCCTGTATCCTCTCCTCCAGCTCCTCCACCTCCTGCAGCCGTTCTTCCAGAACCTTCACCTCTCTCAGTCTCTCCTCCAACACCTCTACCTCCCTCAGCTTCTCCACCAGGAACACTCCTCCCTGGAGCCTCTTGATCACCTCCCTAGTCTCCTCCTTCTCCAGGGAGACTGGGGGAGAGACTGGGGAGGGGCAGATTGGGGTTATCAGTATAGGAAGAACAGGAGTGTAGCCTATTCAGTGAGGTGAAACGTTCAGAATGTTACAGACAGAAATTATGATTCCCTGTTCTACCAGACAGACAATCATGTCTGTTCTGCAAAACTCTATATTTCTGTGCTAATGAACAACAGCTAGTGAATGTATATAGTATGACGACTCACATGGAGGTGTGTCTGCAAACTCAAAGCTGCGGTCGAACTGCATGACCCAGTCATCACTTTGTTCCTGCCTTGGCTGTAGCAGCCTCTGCAGAATGGTAGCCGTGGTCATCTTTGCCACCTTGGCAGAGCGGTATTTAACTGAGGACATCACAGAAACGTTTAGAACGGAGCGGATCCCTTACATATAGAAGAATAACGTAGCGCGTGAGCACACTGCAAACAGAGGATCTTCAGCAAAGTATACTTACCACAGTATCACAGCTCTACACCAATGAGGGTCAAGCACCATTGATAAGATAGCAACATTAAATATAAGCCAGTACATGACAGAGCAACATCTTTAAAGAAGTCATCACGGTCGCTGGCGAGCTTAGCAGGTTCACCTTCCATCACTGTCAACTTCTAAAGCACACCTCAACGGAGGATTCATAGTCAAAGCCAGGATGCACACAGTGACATAAGGTATACCACAGCTACACCAGGTACAGAATGAGGTTAACAACAGATACCTGGCGGTTTCATCGTGGGGTAGGGGACATAAAGAAGGGAGGGTTGTCTTCCCAGCAGGACAAACCAATCCTCCTCTTTCTCCTCCTCCAGTCTCCCCTGCTGCTGTTCATCAGACACCCGACCCTGCCATGTCTGACTGACAGTCCGACTGACCGTCTGGCCTGTCTCAGTCTCCTGCCATGCCTGTCTGACTGTCTGGACGGACTTGCCATCATCCCAGCTCTGAGTGGAAGTCTCCACAGAGAAAGTCTCCCCCCCTCTGGCTGTTGATAGAACATGAGGTAATGGTGTTACTGCAGGAGTTAATGGTGAGGTTAGACGGAGGAGAGAGTAAGGCAAAGCTCCCCTCCACAGGTCTGCATTGGTCTGGACCAAAGAACTGAAGGCTCTCTTTAACAAGCGACACAATACGGATCAAAGAACTGAAGGCTCTCTTTAACAAACAACACAACACGGACCAAAGAACTGAAGGCTCTCTTTAACAAGCAACCCAACATGGACCAAAGAACTGAAGGCTCGCTTTAACAAGCAACACAACATGGACCAAAGACTCAAGAGCTCTGAAGCTGCTGTTAGTCAGTCATAAGCTGTTAGAAGTGAATGGCGCATCAATGTAACTGTAGCTGTGATTGATTGGCAGGTCATTCTGAGCTGCCCTTGGTGAGTCACCAGCGTTGACCCAAACTGGCCTGAGATTAGGCCTCAGCATAAGGGTTGGAGCTAATGAGATGATGAGAGGACTGACAGAGCGCAGGGTTAGATCAAGCTGACTCAAAGCTGCAGTATATAGTTCTCTAGCAAGGCTGAACTGAGGTTGCTCTATGTAAGCTGAGTCAAAACTTCAATGATGGTCCACATGGTTCCTGATTGGCTACCTGGTGAAAAAAAGGTCTGGGGTTGGTCAGATCCCAGCACGAAGAACCAATCGTCATCCTCGGTCTTGTTTGGACTAGCAGAGAGCTGCGAGGCTTGGAGATCAGCTACAAGAGTGGGACAAGTTGGTGAGAGACTGATCCTGAAGTCCTGCACGCTGGCACCAACACACACACACACACACACACACACACACACACACACACACACACACACACACACACACACACACACACACACACAAACCACATACTGTAATACACACATACACACACTGTAACACACACACACATTCCCACACACAAAAAAACACATACTGTAATACACACATACGCACACATTCCCACACACCAAAAACCACATACTGTAATACACACAAAGACACACACACCAAAAACCACACTGTAATACACACACCCACACACCAAAAACCACATACTGTAATACACACACACACCCACACACCAAAAACCACATACTGTAACACACACACACACACACACACACACACACACACACACACACACCTTCATCGATGGTGCGGGACAGCCTCTTGCTGGCGGACCGTGTGAAGCGTGGGGCGGGCCGGGCAATCATGGAACTGGCCTGGCGGGTCTGGGCCTGGGTTCGGCCGCTGTACCTGAACTTTGACCCCAGCGCCAGGAACCGGGAGCGGGACGACGGGGGCTCCACGGACGACACCCTGGGGGAGGAGAATCACACAGTCACTCACAGTTTCTAGACACGCTAGTATGTGCTTATTATAATGATTTGGTTTCATAGTTCACAATAGCTTGCCCAGTGATGTGATGAATCAATAAATCACATCACAGGGCCAGCCAAACTCCAGCTTTAATAAAAGCTTAGTCATGTTCCTCCAATGGCATACTGCCAGGTGATTTAGACCAATCACATGTTACCTTAACCAGCTTAATCCAGAGTTCCTCCTGTATGACTGACTTGTCACAGTGCTGTGAAAAGGTTTTTGCCCCCTTTCTAATTCTCTACTTTTGTATATTTTTGTTACTGAATGTTATCAGATCTTCAGCCTTCCCTGTGGCTCAGTTGGTAGAGCATGGTGTTTGCAACGCCAGCATGGTGTGTGCAACGCCAGGGTTGTGGGTTCGATTCCCACGGGGGGCCAGTTCAAAAAAATAAAAAAAACAATGTATGAAATGTATGTATTCACTACTGTAAGTCGCTCTGGATAAGAGCGTCTGCTAAATGACTAAAATGTAATCTTCAAACAAAACATAATATTAGATAAAGGTAACCTGAGTGAACAAATAATACAACAATTACATACTTATTTCATTTATTTCGTGAACAAAGTTATGCAACACCCAATGTCCGTGTGAAAAAGTAATTGCCCCTTTATACTCAATAACTGGTTCTTCCACCTTAAGTTGCAATGACTCCAACCAAACGCTCCTATAGTTGTTGATCAGTCTCTCACGTCTCTGTGGAGAAATGTTGCCCCCCCCCCTCAAACCATCACACTACCACCACCATGCTTGACCATTGGTATAAGGTTCTGTGGAATGCAGTGTTTGGTTTTCGCCAGGCATAATGGGACTTTGACTCATCTGTCCATAAAACATTCTTCCAAGAGTCTTGATGATCATCCAGGTGCATCTTGGCAAATTTGAGTCATCTTTTTGGACGAGATGGGTCCCATTATGTCTGGCGAAAACCAAACACTGCATTCCACAGTAAGAACCTCATACCAACGGTCAAGCATGGTGGTGGTAGTGTGATGGTTTGGGATGCTTTACTGCCTCAGGACCTGGACAACATGCCTTAATTGAAGGAACCATGAATTATGCTCTGTATCAGAGAAATCTACAGGAGAATGTCAGGCCATCCGTCTGCGAGCTGAAGCGCAGCTGAGTCATGCAGCAAGACAATGACCCAAAACGCACAATCAAGTCTACATGAAAATGGTTAAAAAGCAACAAATTTGAAGTTTTGTAATGGCCTACTCAAAGTCCAGACCTAATCCAAATTGAGATGTTCTGGAAGGACTTGAAATGAGCAGTTCATGCTTTGAAAACCCACAAATGTTGCTGAGCTAAAGCAGTTCTACATGGAAGAGTGGGACAAAATTCCTCCACAGCGAGATGTGGTTGAAGATCTGATAACATTCAGTATCAAAAATATGCAGAAATAGAGAAAATCAGTAAGGGGGCAAATATTTTTCACAGCACTGTAGCTGGAGTTAGACTACCACCGGGGCTAATAGAGTTACTCTCAGAAACGTTATGCTGCAGGGGCCAATTAGAAGGCACAAAGGGATTGGTAACCCTGAGAATGGCCCCCTGTTGCCGAGCAGTAGTGGGGGCAGATGACAGAACTAAATAGAACACTTTATTGTATCTCTATGGAGCAGATGATCCAGGAAGTGGAGTAGGTAGAAGTTGCCCGCCCGTAACCACTGATATGGGATCAGATATTGCTTTAACGTCCTAATGGTTAAGGTCAGGATTGGGGGGTAGGATAATCTGATCCTAGATCTGTGGTTAAAGGTAACTTGTTAGTTGGAAGCAGGGTGGTGTAGCGGAGGGGTAAATGCACGTTGGCTCGGCTGAACATTTTGGAAGCCCCCATCTTGGCGGTGTAGAGAAACTTTGCATTTATAAGCCAATTTCCCTTAAATTCTACAAATTTTTCCATGGAGCTAAGAGACATTTTTGCTTCCTGCAATTCTACACATTCTGCCATGCAGCTAAAAAGGTTGCCGTTTTAAAGCAGATTTCCTGCGATTCTACATATTCTGCCATGGAACCGAGAGAATATTTTGCCGTTTAAAAGCAAATTTCCTGCAATTCTATGCATTTTGCCATGGCTAATGCTGTGTTCTTTTGCTTAAACATAACAAAATCTCTACTGTTAAATGTATTGTTTTGGGATTTTTCAATTCTCCCTGACTGTCTAGTTTTTGTTTTGCTGATTGTTAGTTCTCAAAGATAATATTATTAGGCCGTTACAGTCGAAGCCCTGTCTAAGCCGGGGGAGGGGGGGGTTCTACTAAGCTATATGGAATTGTTTTAAGAAGGTCATACCAAGGATCATTTAGCTATTTGACTTTGAATTCTAAGACCCCTTGAAGTATACATATGTTTTTTATTATTAATTAATTATTTGATGAAAATGTGTATTTGGCCTTACTGCTATTAGCCCATACAACGCATAGAATAACAGATACATGGAACAACAGATAGTCCCCTCCCAAAACATCTAAAGGAAGTTTGTTCTGAAGTGTCTGTCCTATATCTGAGAGATAGACCAGGAAACATTTTTTTTTTACATGTATTTAACCCCTAAACACTCTCAATATATAGTTCCATTCATTTTCTCAACTTAAAGTATAGGGAAATGATTTTACTCACCGTGAACGGCGATCACGGTTTACCCACCACCTATTTATTCACCCCTGTATCACTGAGGGTGAGTGAGTTTCTCACCTGAAGAAGGTATGGTGTTCCACTGAGGCCCTCCACAGCTTCTTGGAGGCCTTATAGTTGGGCAGCTTGAAGCCGATTGTGCTCTCGTACTGTTCTTGTTCAGAGGGACGGATCTTGATGAAGAAGCTGCTTCGCTTGTAGGAGATCTTGAGGACTTTGGGCCAGGGGAAACGATTGATTCTCAGCTTGTCCTTGTATACCATGAGACCACCAGAACACACCCCTAGCGTGATGTCCACACCCTCAAGATCCTGAGAGCATGTAGAAAAAGTATATTCAGTAAAGATGATCAATATGTTGTATATACCCTCATCATAGACACTATAGGCATCTTGCGTCACTGTTATTCCTGCATTTACAGCAACATGCCACTAGGAGACAGGCTCTGCTACACTTTCAGCAGCACAGATTAATCTCTTGTTTGATGATGACAGCGATTTTGTAATTCAAAATCTGTGGTTGCTAGAGTTGCCTAACCTTGTTATTCCCAAATCATGCACTTCGATTTGATAGTTTTCTACTTTTTCTGACCGCTCTTAAAAATATATATAAAAAATGTTCCTTCTATAGATAGAAGTGTTCTAGTCCTTGATTCCAGAACATTCTAAATTGTACCTTGGCTTGGTGCAGATCCACTCCATACATGGACAGCTTCTTGGCATTCTCCAGAAACAACATGTCTGCCTGGGCTGGACTCATGGACCTGGAGACAAACACAGAGATGGGTACAGCAGGTAGCCTGGTGGTTAGAGCGTTGGGACAGTAATTGAAAGGTTGCTGGATGGAATCCCTGAGCTGACAAGGTAAAAATCTGTCGTTCTGCCCCTGAACAAGGCAGGAATGGAAGCCACAACCCTGGCGAGGCAAGCACCATGCTCTACACGGGACCTGTTTACAGTTTTTATTCTTCTATGTAACCTTTATTTAACTACTGGGGAACAGTGGGCCATCATTGTAAATAAGAATTTGTTCTTAACTGACTTGCCTAGTTAAATAAAGGTTACATTAAAAACATTTTTTAAACAGGTCCCGTGTAGAACATGGTGCTTGCAACGCCAGGGTTGTGGGTTTGATTCCCACAGGGGACAAGTACAATAATGTTTGCACTCACAACTACTGTAAGTCTCTCTGGATAAGAGCGTCTCCTAAATGACTCAAAAGTAAACATGTAAGGGTGCAAGTTAGCAACTATATAAGTGTAAGTTATCACACCTGAGCAAGTTAGCAGCTATATGATAACACGTTTATGGTGCGTGTCATCTGTGCATACAGCGCACATGTATAAAGCTAGCATATATGTAAACGCTGCTGCACTTTCCTCCTAAAACCCCACATCTGACCTGTATGTGACATTCTGCCGCTCCATTCTTTATCATAGCTCCAGTATATAGTCTGGTCCTCCCTGGTCTTTTCTACATTACTCCAGTATATAGTCAGTCCTCCCTGGTCTTTTCTACATTACTCCAGTATAGAGTCAGGTCCTCCCTGGTCTTTTCTTCATTACTCCAGTATATAGTCAGTCCTCCCTGGTCTTTTCTACATGATAGTTCCAATATATAGTCTGGTCCTCCCTGGTCTTTTGTACATCATAGTTCCAGTATATAGTCCGGTCCTCCCTGGTCTTTTCTACATTACTCCAGTATAGAGTCTGGTCCTCCCTGGTCTTTTCTACATTACTCCAGTATAGAGTCTGGTCCTCCCTGGTCTTTTCTACATTACTCCAGTATATAGTCCGGTCCTCCCTGGTCTTTTCTTCATTACTCCAGTATATAGTCAGTCCTCCCTGGTCTTTTCCACATTACTCCAGTAATAGTCTGGTCCTCCCTGGTTCTTTTCTACATTACTCCAGTATATAGTCAGTCCTCCCTGGTCTTTTCTCATTACTCCAGTATATAGTCAGTCCTCCCTGGTCTTTTCTACATTACTCCAGTATATAATCCGGTCCTCCCTGGTCTTTTCTACATTACTCCAGTATATAGTCAGTCCTCCCTGGTCTTTTCTACATTACTCCAGTATATAGTCTGGTCCTCCCTGGTCTTTTCTACATTACTCCAGTATAGAGTCTGGTCCTCCCTGGTCTTTTCTACATTACTCCAGTATATAGTCTGGTCCTCCCTGGTCTTTTCTACATTACTCCAGTATATAGTCTGGTCCTCCCTGGTCTTTTCTACATTACTCCAGTATATAATCCGGTCCTCCCTGGTCTTTTCTACATTACTCCAGTATATAGTCAGTCCTCCCTGGTCTTTTCTACATTACTCCAGTATAGAGTCTGGTCCTCCCTGGTCTTTTGTACATCATAGTTCCAGTATATAGTCCGGTCCTCCCTGGTCTTTTCTACATTACTCCAGTATAGAGTCTGGTCCTCCCTGGTCTTTTCTACATTACTCCAGTATAGAGTCTGGTCCTCCCTGGTCTTTTCTACATGATAGTTCCAGTATATAGTCTGGTCCTCCCTGGTCTTTTGTACATCATAGTTCCAGTATATAGTCAGTCCTCCCCTGGTTCTTACCTGTATGTGCGGTGCAACTCCATGACCTTGTCCTCCAGCTCTTTGCCCTGTCCCGGGGCCAGCCTCAGCTCCTTGGTGTAGTGAGAGCCGTGGACCTCTGGATCATACTCCCCCAGCTCAGACTGGGCCGTGTAGGAGCCTAGCATGGCCAGAGTTACAAAGGAGCATGGCAGCAGGCCACTCAGGATGTCTTTACGCAGCTGTAGACACAGGTAGTACCTGGGAGAGGAAGGGAGAGAGAGAGGGAGGGGTAGAGGGAGAAAAAGAGAGACAGGGTGAAGGGAGAGAGGAAAGGGGGTGGGTGGGTGAGACAGAGTGGTGGAGAGAGCAGAGGGGGGGGTGAAGAGAGAGAGGAGAGAGGAGGGGTGAAGGGAGAGAGAAGAGAGAGAGGAGAGACAAGAGGTGAAGGGTGAGACAGATATTGCGAGGGGGTGGAGGGTGAGAGAGCGGGGGGTGGAGGGAGAGAGAGCGAGGGGGTGGAGGGAGAGAGAGCGAGGGGGTGGAGGGAGAGAGAGCGGGGGGTGGAGGGAGAGAGAGCGGGGGTGGAGGGAGAGAGAGAGCGAGGGGGTGGAGGGTGAGAGAGCGGGGGGTGGAGGGAGAGAGAGAGAGCGAGGGGGTGGAGGGAGAGAGAGAGCGAGGGGGTGGAGGGTGAGAGAGCGGGGGGTGGAGGGAGAGAGAGCGAGGGGGTGGAGGGAGAGAGAGCGAGGGGGTGGAGGGAGAGAGAGCGGGGGGTGGAGGGAGAGAGCGGGGGGTGGAGGGAGAGAGAGCGGGGGGTGGAGGGAGAGAGAGCGAGGGGGTGGAGGGAGAGAGAGCGGGGGGGGTGGAGGGAGAGAGAGCGGGGGGTGGAGGGAGAGAGAGCGGGGGGTGGAGGGTGAGAGAGCGGGGGGGGAGGGAGAGAGAGCAAGGGGGTGGAGGGAGAGAGAGGGGGGGGTGGAGGGGAGAGAGGCGAGGGGGTGGAGGGAGAGAGAGCGGGGGGGTGGAGGAGAGAGAGCGGGGGGGGGTGGAGGGAGAGAGAGAGCGAGGGGGTGGAGGGTGAGAGAGCGGGGGGTGGAGGGTGAGAGAGCGGGGGGGTGGAGGGGAGAGAGAGCGGGGGGGGTGGAGGGAGAACGAGGCGGGGGGTGGAGGGAGAGAGAGCGGGGGGTGTGAGGGAGAGAGAGCGAGGGGGGGGGTGCGTAGGGAGAGAGAGCGGGGGGGTGGAGGGAGAGAGAGCGGGGGGTGGAGGGAGAGAGAGAGAGCGAGGGGGGTGGAGGGTGAGAGAGCGGGGGTGGATGGGGGTGGGAGGGAGGAGAGAGAGCGAGGGGGTGAGGAGAGAGAGAGCGAGGGGGTGGGAGGGTGAGAGAGAGCGAGGGGGTGGAGGGTGAGAGAGAGCGAGGGGGTGGAGTGAGGGAGCAGAGGGGGTGATGAGAGAGAGCGAGGGGTTGGAGTGAGAGCGAGCGAGGGGTTGGAGAGAGAGAGAGCGGGGGGTGGAGGGAGAGAGAGCGAGGGGGTGGAGTGAGAGAGAACGAGGGGTTGGAGAGAGAGAGCGAGGGGGTGGAGTGAGAGAGAGCGAGGGGGTGGAGTGAGAGAGAGCGAGGGGGTGGAGGGAGAGAGAGCGGGCGGGGTGGAGGGAGAGAGAGTGAGTGAGGGGTTAGAGAGAGAGAGCGCGAGGGGGTGGAGGGAGAGAGAGCGAGGGGGTGGAGGGGGAGAGAAAGAGGAAGGGGGTAAGGGAAAGAGAGAGAGAGGGGGGCGAGGGTGAAGAAAGAGAGAGTGAAGAGAGAGAGGGAGGGGAATGGGGGAGAGAGAGAGAGAGAGAGAGAGAGAGAGAGGAGAGGAAGAGAGAGAGGGAGGGGAATGGGAGAGTGAAGAGAGAGAGGGAGGGGAATGGGAGAGTGAGAGAGAGAGGGAGAGGGGGGGGAATGGGGAGTGAAGAGAGAGGGAGAGGGGGGGAATGGGAGAGTGAAGAGAGAGAGGGAGGGGAATGGGAGAGTGAAGAGAGAGGAGGGGAATGGGAGAGTGAAGAGAGAGAGGGAGGGAATGGGAGAGTGAAGAGAGAGAGGGAGGGGAATGGGAGAGTGAAGAGAGAGAGGAGAGGGAATGGGAGAGTGAAGAGAGAGAGGGAGAGGGAGGGGAATGGGAGAGTGAAGAGAGAGAGGGAGGGGAATGGGAGAGTGAAGAGAGAGGGAGAGGGAGGGGAATGGGAGAGTGAAGAGAGAGAGAGGGGAGGGGAATGGAGAGTGAAGAGAGAGAGGGAGGGGAATGGGAGAGTGAAGAGAGAGAGGGAGGGAATGGGAATGGGAGAGTGAAGAGAGAGAGGGAGAGGGAGGGGGAGTTAACCACTGACAGCCTGAAATTGAGTTAACAGAAGATATTGTAGATGTGTGTAGATTAACCTGGTGAGGTCTTCTGTGAGCTGAGCTGGATCAGGAGGGTAGAACTTCACGTTGAAAGTGAACTCGTATGTATAATCTGGAGATGAAAATACAAAGTGAGTACTGTTGGCAATTTGAGTTACAAAAATCTATTTACTGTATGTCATCATATTGACATCACCCACCTGCCACCTGTTTCCGGATCTCTTTGGAGGCGTCCAGCCATGTCTGTAAATGACAGCGGGAGAACAGACTCAATGAACGCCATCGTACTGTAAGAAAGTAATGTTGCCCTATGTGGTGAAACTGCACCTTCCATCCTATAGGTACTGTTTCTCTAGTGGGCAAGAACATGCAGTCAAACTACACTCAAAACAACCCACTGAACATATCTTTCTCTGCCAAAGAACATCTCCACAGATGAGATGCAATCTACCCTCATTTCACTCGGAAGGTTAAGATGACTGTTCACCACTTCACCCTAGATTAGCACCCCATTGTTAAAGCGTCAAAGTGTAGTGTACCCTGGAGGTGGGGGTATCCCAGATGGCCAGGCCACAGTAGTCTCTCTCCAGCAGGTTGAGGTGGTCACACACCTTCACAAACAGATCCGAGCCCGTCGCATGTTTCTACACAGGGAGACGGAGAGGAGACCAATCACAAATAAACATTCAGTAACAAAGAAATATTACTGGTTGTACTCACAACCAATCACAAATAAGCATTCAGTAAGGAAGAAATATTACTGGTTGTACTCACAAACAATCCCAACTATGCATTCAAAAAGATTAAGTCAGAAACAGAGTTGATGGGCAATTATTTGAAGAGTAGAAGAGACTAGAACAAGGCTGAAAAGACAACGGTGTATTTGAGAAGTGTCTTACACCGAGCTCACACTCAAACAGAGTGTCGTCCAGGAGGGTGACTTTACACTGCATGATCCGCGGGCGCTTGGAGGGTTTGACCTCCTCTGCTAAAGCCGTCTTCTCCTCTTCTCCATTAGTGTTCTCCCCCTCCCCTCCGTTCGCCTCTCCCTCCTCCTCCATCTGCTCGGCCGGCTCTTCCTCTGTTTCTTCTTTCTTCTCTTTCTCCTCTACTCCCGCCTCCTTCTCTTCCTCCTCTACCGCCTCCTTCTCTACCTCGGCGTTCGCCTTCTTCTCCGCCTGTGCTGGCTAGGGGGGTCACGGAAAGGTCATATGACAGACATGTTGTCAGGATGTTTCATTTCTAATTAAAGACAGTTACATTTATGCAATAGACAGAGTGACTCAAAATATAATGCAGTCATTATCCTCAGGAAATAAGGACAAGTGACTTCCAGTGTAGTTGTTAGAGAGAAGAGCATGGCACGCACTGCAGTCCTTCTTCCACTTGTGTTATAACAAACAACTTTCATACCGCCATGCTCTTCTCTCTTCCAACTACACTTGAACTCTTGTTCTTGATTATAGTGCTGAGAGATTTTATTTTTAGGTCGGTTCGGTTTCGGTTCGATTATTAAAAAAAGAATCTAAGTTTTTGATTTCTGTTTCTATAAAACATTGTTTTACAATAAATGCAGCATGCATTATGTGGGTTAAAGGCTGTAACAACACAGAATCAAACCATTAATAAAAGTCCTATGATGATAATGACTGACCATTACTTATCACTTATTAACCATTTCTTCACAGTACTTTACTTTAATCAAATATTTGTTTTATTTGATGACTTTATTATTTCATTCCAAGTCATCATCTCATCTGTATAGAGCTGCTGCCTATGCTGTCTGATAAAATCACTATTTTAGTAGTAAATAAGACATACTTTTATGCTGAATACCAACTATCAATCACTTAGATTATGTATTTCCAGGTAGAGATACCTCGCAAAGCAACTGCTCTCTATCCCCCTCTCTTGTTCTCTCATCTCTGCTCCACACAGACCGAGACCGGACAAGCAATGGATTATGTTCATTGTAGTTAATTACCACATTTTCTGCTGTAAACTATGTCGAATTTTGGTCTGTTGGAAACTTCAACTCCCTACTACATCGCACAGTTCAGACTTGATCTGATTTTTCTCTACACAAACTGAGCATCAAGCTAAAAAAAAGAAAAAAAAGAAAATAGATTTCACTCAGCACTACTAGATTAGTAGTACTAGATTACTATGTAACAGCAACGTTACTTAAGTTATTAAATAATTACTTGAAGCGGTACTTTTCCTAACACAGACTAGATCTAGGCGGCTCTAGACCAGCACAGACCAGCCTAGTCAGTTCTGCTGAGTCAGCAGCCCACCCCAGTCAAGCACCAAATGAGTTGATGTTTTGTCCTGTACCTCTCTCTCCTGCTACGCTGAGTGTCTTCAGTGTAGCTATTCTCTGAATGCTATGTTGTTGATCAGACTCTGGGTAACATGTTCCTTCAGTTTCTGTGCTTGATGTTCACTTCACTTATTTTTACTCCAGTCTCTCACTTGAGACTCATTGGCCTACATCTTCAGTCTGCTGCAATGCAGCCCCTCATTGTGCAAAATAATAGCAGCATTGTAAAAAATAGGAAGGCAACTCATTGACACATTTAATAATATACTGAACAAAAATATAAACACAGCATGCAACAATTTCAGTTACAGTTCATATAAAAGTAAATCAATAAATTAAAATAAAGTCATATCAGCATGGCAACTGCACACTCCCTCAAATCTTGAGACATCTGTGGCTTTGTGTTGTGTGACAAAACTGCAAATTTTAGAGTGGCCTTTTATTGTCCCCAGCACAAGGTGCACCTGTGTAATGACCGTGCTCTTTAATCAACTTGTTGATTATACCACACCTGTCAGGTGGATGAATTATCTTGACAAAGGAGAAATGCTCACTATCAGGGATGTAAATACATTTGTGCATACCATTTGAGAGAAATAAGCTTTTTGTGCATATGAACATTTCTGGGAGCTTTTATTTCAGCTCATGAAACATGGGACCAACACTTTACATGTTGCGTTTATATTTTTGTTCAGTGTAGGTATGATAATTCTGCATTTTTGTTTTTTGCGCACTGCAAAAGCTGTCTCCCACAATCTAAATCAGAAAAAAAACAGCAGGATAGCATTCCCCAAGGAACAGAGTTGTGCACCCATGCCCTAGCTGAGAAGTTCACTGTGTCTGTCTCCCTCACTCACCTGTGTCTCTGCGCTGCTGATGGAGTGATAGTCCTGGGCCTCTACCAGCTCCTCCTGCCTCTCCTGTTCAGCCTCCCCCTCTGCTCTGAGCTCTGGCTCCGGGGCCGCGATGGGGGCTTTCACCTGCACCTCTGTTGTGGACTGCTCCCCTGCTTTGTGCTCCTCCCCTGCTTTCTTTTTACCCTTCCGTTTTTTCTTCTTTACCTCTTTATTCTCCTCGTTCTTCTTTACCTCTTTATTCGCCTCGTTCTTCTTCCCCTTCTCCTCCTCTTTATTTTCTTTCTCTTTCTTCTTCCCCTTTTGCGTTCTTTTCGTTGTCTTTTCCTCCTCTTTCTTCTTCTTCTCTGCTTTCTTTGCTGCCTCTTCCTCCTCTTTCTTCTCCTCTGCCTTCTTTGCTGCCTCTCCCTCCTCTTTCTTCTTCTCCTCTTTCTTTGCTGCCTCTCCCTCCTCTTTCTTCTTCTCCTCTTTCTTTGCTGCCTCTCCCTCCTCTTTCTTCTTCTCCTCTTTCTTTGCTGCCTCTCCCTCCTTCTCTGCTTTCTTTGCTGCCTCTCTCTCCTCTTTCTTCTTCTTCTCCTCCTCTTTCTTTGCTGCCTCTTCCTCCTCTTTTTTCTTCTTCTCTGCTTTCTTTTCTGCCTCTTCCTCCTCTTTCTTCTTCTCCTCTGCTTTCTTTGCTGCCTCTCCCTCCTCTTTCTTCTTCTTCTCCTCCTCTTTCTTTGCTGCCTCTTCCTCCTCTTTTTTCTTCTTCTCTGCTTTCTTTTCTGCCTCTTCCTCCTCTTTCTTCTTCTCCTCCTCTTTCTTTGCTGCCTCTCCCTCCTTCTTCTCTGCTTTCTTTTCTGCCTCTTCCTCCTCTTTCTTCTTCTTCTCTGCTTTCTTTGCTGCCTCTTCCTCCTCTTTCTTCTTCGCTTTCCTTGCTGCTTCTTCCTCCTCTTTCTTCTTCTTCTCTGCTTTCTTTGCTGCCTCTTCCTCCTCTTTCTTCTTCTTCTCTGCTTTCTTTGCTGCCTCTTTCTCTTCTTTCTTCTTCTTCACTGCCTCTTTCTTTGCTGCTTCTTCCTCTTCTTTCTTCTTCTTCTTCTCTGCTTTCTTTGCTGCTTCTTCGTCCTCTTTCTTCTTCTCTGCTTTCTTTGCTGCTTCTTCGTTCTCTTTCTTCTTCTCTGCTTTCTTTGCTGCTTCTTCTTCCTCCTCTTTCTTCTCCCCCCTTTCCTCTGCCTCTTTCTTCTCCTCTCCCTTGGCCTGCTCTAACTTTTCCTCCTTTGTTCCAGCCTCTGCCTTCTCTTTCTCTTTCCTGTCCTTCTCCGCCTTCTCGACCTCGGCCCACTCTACGTCTGTGCACTGTGAGCGCCGCTTGAGGAAGGAGGAGAAGAGGCGTGAGAGGCCCCGGCTGGCTGAGGTGCGCTGGCGGGGCTTCACTAGCTGCTCCTCCTCAGTGGTGGTGGTGGTGGTGGGGAAGATAGGGCTCTCTGTGGAGCCAGGCTCTGAGGCCTGCTCCTGGGTCTTCTGGCTGGGCTTCTCCCCCTCTGGCTCCGCTGCTGCTGCCTCTGGGCTCTGCTTGTTCTCTGGTTCTCTCTCTGCTTCTGGCTCTGGGCTCTGCTTGTTCTCCGGTTCTCTCTCTGCTTCTGGCTCTGGGCTCTGCTTGTTCTCCAGTTGTATCTCTGCCTCTGCTACGCTGGGCTTCGGCTTGCCCTCTGTGTCCGCCTCGCCCACCGCGCTAGCCTCTGTTGTCATGGTACACACTGCAGAACATGACATGGAGGAGTCAGCGATAGGAAAGAGAAAGCTTGTGTATGTTGTCATGTTGGATGATGCACAGCAATATACACACACGCAAGACATGATTATGGACAGTCAACAGTGATGCACTGGTGCCATTCTATAGCATGAGCTACTACTACGTTTTCTCAGACTGGAGTACTCCATCAAATATGCCACACTCACACACACTTTTTCATATGGAGTTATGAGTGTATCCCACTCCACAATGGCACCTCTTGTTGAATGAGTGTGTGTGTGTGTGTGTGTGTGTGTGTGTCTGGGAGGACCTCTTGAGAGACAGGCAGCTCACGACAGTGTGTGTCTATCAGAGGCTCATTAGAAACACACACACAATGGAGTCTTTCTGCTCCGTAGCAGCCTGGAAGTCTATTAGTACAGCTCCAGTCAGTATCATCCTCAGCACTAACCCAACACGGCTCTTTCATCCGTCCGTTGTGGCCCTGCCGGCTTCATACGGTGGGCCAAGATGTCCCAATGTAACATTGCATGACAATGCATCGCTAAATTGGTTTAGAAATAATTCACAGGACATACCGGGCTTCTGAGAAGTAAATGGCCAGTTACTGTGTTCACTTCACTGTGTGAACTTGGCTTGCAGTTGTGAGGCTGTCATTGAAAGAGTTGCAGCAGCATCAACGTACTTGTGTTAGATCACAGCAGTTCATCATCATATGTCTAGTAGCCCTCCATGCAGTGTTAAGAGAGATTGCATCTACTTAGCATCTAGGCTAGTCTGATGCTGCTAGTTGTTGTCATTGCTCAACATCTAGGCTAGTAGTTCATTATATGTCTAGGTCTGCCATCCAGTGGGGGGCAGGGAGACACTTAGCTAGACAGGATGGCAGATCTTCCAGCTGCACACACACTGCTGTCCTTACCCCAGAGGGTGCCTGACACACACACACACACACACACACACACACACACACCACACACACACAGCTCCATCGCTATAGGGACAGCAGGGGTATGGGGAGGAGAGGAGGGGAGAACACAAAGACCAAATCCTCTTTAGTCCTCCCATTGTTTGTGTCCAGTGACCAATAACTGTGGTGCACTCTTACTAATCCAGCCCTTCCCTTCCCCCACCGCAACAACCCCCCATAGGCCTGTTCCCTAGGTCAACCCAAACACACACACACACACACCGAGCAGCGTGGTGTACGCCTCAGTGCTCAGGATCTCCTCTGGGTCTTTTAATGTAGCGTAATCTCAATGGTAATAGTCAGGAAACAGACATGGTGTTAATGGACCAGATGAGACGGCTTGTGTCTGCTGCTGCCTCCCGCCTGACTGCCTCCTCCATTGTCTTCACTAGGTAACATCTAGATTCTCTGCTAAAGGCCAGCTGAGCAGCTCTGGTCCGGCTGCTAACCTGGGGAAGTAACAGGGATTCTCACAACCACACGGTGTCCCAAATTGTACCCTATCCACTATGTAGTGCACTACATTTGACCAGGGCCCAACTACCTTTGACCTGGGCCCAACTACTTTTGACCAGGGCCCAACTACTTTTGACCAGTCAGGGCCATAGTGACCAGTCAAAAGTAGAGCAATATATAGGAAATAACGGTAGTTCTGCCAATCTTGATCAAATTGGTGCCCTTTTCAAAACACTTTTCCATAGTGCATAGAGGTCCTATCATTTCTCACGTCTATAATGTTCTACCTCCAGTAGGCCAGCTGACATCCCCATCATCATTACTACTGTATACATCAACCATCATTACTACTGTATACATCAACCATCATTAGGCTAACTAGCTGCCAAAGATAAAGATTGCCCTGCAGAAATGGGTGAGCAGCGTGTTCAGCTGTTGGGTCAGGTGCACGTCAGATGCTCCGACCATCTGTGTCTGTCTCCCAAATGGCACCCTATTCCATTCATAGTCCACTATGGCCCTGGTCAAAAATAGTGCACTATGTAGGGAATAGGGTGCCATTTGGGGTGCACTATGACTAAAGAAAGGGAAGGGGGGTTTGAATAAGATGCTATAGGAAAGGAGTTAAGATGGCGCCGGAGAAGAAGGCTGACATTTTATGTGTTTCTATCCAATTGTGTTTTTGTTTAACTTATTTTTTAACTTATTTTGTATATAAAGTTTTTGCTACCGTCTCTTATGACCGAAAATAGCTTCTGGACATCAGAACTGCGATTACTCACCACAAACCGGCAGAATTATGTTTTTCCTTTAACGAGTCCGACGAGCCCGACGTGAATGACATACTGCTTTCCCGGGAACAGGCCCATATCCCTGTCATTTGCATCAAGAGAAGGCTGAGTGTCACGTCCTGACCAGTAAAGGGGTCATTTGTAATTGTAGTATGGTCAGGGCGTGGCAGGGGGTGTTTGTTTTGTGTGTTTTGGGGGTTTTTGGTTCTAGGGGATTTTGGTTCTAGTTTTCTATGTTTCTTTTTCTATGTGTGGCCAGGTATGGCTTCCAATCAGAGGCAGGTGTCTTTTGTTGTCCCTGATTGGAAGCCATACTTAGGCAGCCTGTTTTTCCTGTGTTTTTGTGAGTGGTTGCTTTCTGTATAGTTGGTGTACCTTACAGAACTGTTGATTGTCGTTTGTTATTTTTGTTTAAGTGTTCACTCTGTCTAAATAAATACACAAAGATGAGCACTACACCCGCTGCGCCTTGGTCTGTCCCTTTCGACACCTATGACAGAACCCCCCACCAAAGAAGGACCAAGCAGCGGAGGAAGGAGCAGCAGGAGAAGTATTTGGAGTCATGGACGTGGGAGGAGATCCTCGATGGCAAGGGTCCATGGAGCCAGGCTGGGGAGTACCAGCGCCTGAAGGCGGAGCTGGAGGAAGCAAAGAGGGAACGATGGAGGTACGAGGCGTTGTATCTTCCTATTCAGGAAGTGGAGAGGCAGCCCCCCCCCAAAAAATTGGGGGGGCATAAGGGGAGTGTTGCTAGGTCAGGGGGGAACCCTGACCTAACTTCCCGGGCTATTTGGAGGGAGCCGTGGAGCAAACCGGAGCCGAGAAAGGAGTCGAGCGCCGAGCTTTACGCGAGATTCCGGAAGGAGGTACTGGCAGAGAGGGCACGACTGAGCGATGCATTACGGGGTGATGCACTATCTCGCCCATCCACACGCACAGTCCGGTGCGGTCGGTACGGGCTCCGCAGCGTTGCCGTGCTAAAGTTGGCACTCAGCCAGGAAGGAGTGTGCCTGCTCAGCGCATCTGGCCGCCAGTGCGTCTCCTCGGTCCAGCTTATCCTGCGCCTGCTCTACGCACGGCAGCCGTCATTCCCCAGCACAGCCCAGCTCGCCCTGTGCCAGCGCTCCGCCCATGCAGGGCTACAGGGACCATCCAGCCAGGACGGAGTGTGCCAGCCCTGAGCTTCAGACCTCCGGTGCGCCTCCACGGCCCAGTGTGCCTCGTGCCTGCTCTGCACACCCAGTCTCCTGTAAGTCTTCCCAGTCCGGGGAGACCGCTCCTCAGCCCGGAGCCTCCAGCGATGCTCCCCAGCCCGGAGCCCCCAGCGACGCTCCCCAGCCCGGAGCCCCCAGCGACGCTCCCCAGCCCGGAGCCCCCAGCGACGCTCCCCAGCCCGGAGCCCCCAGCGACGCTCCCCAGCCCGGAGCCCCCAGCAACGCTCCCCAGCCCGGGGCCCCCAGCGACGCTCCCCAGCCCGGGGCCTCCAGCGACGCACCCCAGCCCAGGGCCTCCAGCGACGCCTCTCAGCCCAGTCTTCGGAACGGGAGCTACGCCCAGAGCCAGAGCCACCTCCGTAGTGGGAGGATTGGCGAAGGGGGGGGTGTAGCACAGGAACCGTCGTTGACAGTGGCCACCCTCCCTTCCCTCCCTTTAGGTTTGGGGTTGGTTTTGTGTTTTTTTTTGTTTTGGAGGTGCAGGCGGGGTCTGCACCTTTGGGGGGGGGGGGGGTACTGTCCCGTCCTGACCAGCAAAGGGGTCATTTGTAATAGTAGTATGGTCAGGGTGTGGCAGGGGGTGTTTGTTTTGGGGGTTTTTGGTTCTAGGGGATTTTGGTTCTAGTTTTCTATGTGTGGCCAGGTATGGCTTCCAAACAGAGGTAGGTGTCTTTCGTTGTCTCTGATTGGAAGCCATACTTAGGCAGCCTGTTTTTTCCTTTGGGTTTGTGGGAGGTTGTTTTTCGTATAGTCCGTGTACCTTACGGAACTGTCGATTGTCATTTTGTTTATTTTGTTTAAGTGTTCTCTTTAATAAAATAAAAGAAGATGAGCACTCAACACGCTGTGCCTTGGTCTGTCCCTTACGACGCTTGTGACACTGAGAAAAAGGGGCCGGAGGGCGGGCTGCCTTCTGAGAATTAGTAGGCAATCTAATAAACCCCCATTGCCTTCCATTCTGCTAGCAAACGTGCAATCTTTGGAAAATAAAATCGATGACCTACGCGGAAGATTAAACTACCAACGGGACATTCAGAACTGTTATATCTTATGCTTCATGGAGTCGTGGCTGGCTGGGTATACGCTGTATCGGCAGGATAGAACAGAGGTGTCTGGTAAGACAAGGGGCGGCGGACTATGTATTTTTGTAAATAACAGCTGGTGCACGATATCTAAGGCAGTCTCAAGGTTTTGCTCGCCTGAGGTAGAGTATCTCATGATAAGCTGTAGACCACACCAGAGTTTTCATCAGTATTTTTCTTAGCTGTCTACGTAACACCACAGACTGATGCTGGCACTAAGACCGCAATAAATTTGCTGTATTCGCCATAAGCAAACAAGAAAACGGTCACCCAGAGGCGGCACTCCTAGTGGCCGGGGACTTTAATGCAGGGAAACTAAAATCTGTCTTTTTTATCAGCATGTTTCTATCAGCATGTTAAATGTGCAACCAGAGGAGAGAAAAAAAAAACTCTGGACCACCTTTACTCCACACACAGAGATGCATACAATGCTCTCCCTCACCCTCCATTTGGCAAATCTGACCATAATTCTATCCTCCCGATTCCTGATTACAAGCAGATGCTAAACTACAGGACTGTTTTGCTAGCACAGACTGGAATATGTTCCGGGGTTCCTCCGATGGCATTGAGGTGTACACCACATCTGTCATTGGTTTCATCAATAAGTGCATCGATGATGTCACCCCCACACTGACCGTACGTACATACCCCAACCAGAAGCCATGGATTACAGGCAACATCCGTACTGAGCTAAAGGCTAGAGGAACGGGACTCTATAACCCGGAAGCTTATAAGAAATCCCGCTATGCCCTCCTACGAACCATCAGAGGCAAAGCGTCAATACAGGACTAAGATCGAATCGTACTACACCCGCCCTAACAGATCCACAGATGATGCAATCTCTTTTGCACTACCACTGCACTTTCCCACCTGGACAAAAGGAACACCTGTGAGAATGCTATTCATTGACTACATCTCAGCGTTCAACACCATAGTGCCCTCAAATCTCATCAATAAGCTAAGGAACCTGGAACTAAACACCTCCCTCTGCAACTGGATCCTGGACATCCTGACGGGCCACCCCCAAGTGGTAAGGGTAGGTAACAACACATCCGCCACGCTGATCCTCAACACCCCTTAGGGGTGCGTGCTCAGTCCCCTCCTGTACTCCCTGTTCACTCATGACTGCATGGCCAGGCACGACTCCAACACCATCATTAAGTTTGCCGATGACACAACAGTGGTAGGCCTGATCACCGACAATGACGAGACAGCCTATAGGGAGGAGGTCAGAGACCTGGCCGTGTGGTGCCAGGACAGCCTCTCCCTCAATGTGATCAAGACAAAGGAGATGATTGTGGACTACAGGAAAAAGAGGACCGAGCACATTCTCATCGACGAGGCTGTAGTGGAGCAGGTTGAGAGCTACAAGTTCCTTGGTGTCCACATCACCAACAAACTAACATGGTCCAAGCACACCAAGACAGTCGTGAAGAGGGCATGACAAAGCCTATTTCCGCTCAGGAGACTGAAAAGATTTGGCATGGGTCCTCAGATCATCAAAAAGTTCTACAGCTGCACCATCGAGAGCATCCTGACTGGTTGCATCACTGCCTGGTATGGCAACTGCTTGGCCTCCGACCGCAAGGCACTACAGGGTGTGTGTACAGTAGTGTGTACAGCCCAGTACATCACTGGGGCCAAGCTTCCTGCCATCCAGGACCTCTATACCAGGCGGTGTCAGAGGAAGACCCTAAAAATTGTCAAAGACTCCAGCCACCCATGGTCATAGACTGTTCTCTCTGCTACCACACGGCAAGCGGTACCTTAGGGCCAAGTCTAGGTCCAATAGGCTTCTAAACAGCTTCTACCCCCAAGCCATAAGACTCCTGAACATGTAATCAAATGACTGCCTAGACTATTTGCATTGCCCCCCCCCTCCTCTTTTACACCGCTGCTACTCTCTGTTGTTGTCATTTATGCATAGTCACTTTAATAACTCTACCTACATATACACATTACCTCAATTACCTCGACTAACCAGTGCCCCGGCACATTGACTCTGTACCGGTACCCCCCTGTATATAGTCTCACTATTGTTATTTTACTGCTGCTCTTTAATTACTTGTTACTTTTATTTCTTATTCATATTTTTTTTAACTGCATTGTTGGGTAGGGTCTGGTAAGTAAGCATTTCACTGTAAGGTCTACACCTGTTGTATTTGGCGCATATGACCAATAAAACTTGATTTGAATGAGAAGGGGGGGTTTGAATAAGACGGTATAGGAAAGGAAAGGGAAGTGGTGTTGGATAAGATGCTGTAGGACAGGAAAGGGAAGTGGTGTTGGATAAGATGCTGTAGGACAGGAAAGGGGAGTTGGATAAGATGCTGTAGGACAGGAAAGGGAAGGGGGGGTTGGATAAGATGCTGTAGGACATGAAAGGGAAGGGGGGTTGGATAAGTTGCTGTAGGACAGGAAAGCGAAGGGGGGGTTGGATAAGATGCTGTAGGACATGAAAGGGAAGGGGGGTTGGATAAGTTGCTGTAGGACAGGAAAGGGAAGGGGGGTTGGATAAGATGCTGTAGGACAGGAAAGAAAAGGGGAGTTGGATAAGATGCTATAAGGGGGGTTGGATAAGATGCTGTAGGACAGGAAAGGGAAGGGGGTTGGATAAGATGCTGTAGGACAGGACAGGGAAGGGGGTTGGATAAGATGCTGTAGGACAGGAGAGGGAAGGGGGTTGGATAAGATGTTGTAGGACAGGAAAGGGAAGGGGGTTGGATAAGATGCTGTAGGACAGGAAAGGGAAGGGGGGTTGGATAAGATGCTGTAGGACAGGAAAGGGAAGGGGGTTGGATAAGATGCTGTAGGACAGGAAAGGGAAGGGGGTTGGATAAGATGCTGTAGGACAGGACAGGGAAGGGGGTTGGATAAGATACTGTAGGACAGGAAAGGGAAGGGGGTTGGATAAGATGCTGTAGGACAGGAAAGGGAAGGGGGTTGGATAAGATGCTGTAGGACAGGAAAGGGAAGGGGGGTTGGGTAAGATGCTATAGGGGGAGTTGGATAAGATGCTATAGGACAGGAAAGGGAAGGGGGTTGGATAAGATGCTGTAGGACAGGACAGGGAAGGGGGTTGGATAAGATACTGTAGGACAGGGAAGGGAAGGGGGGGTTGGATAAGATACTGTAGGACAGGAAAGGGAAGGGGGGTTGGATAAGATGTTGTAGGACAGGAAAGGGAAGAGGGGTTGGATAAGATGTTGTAGGACAGGAAAGGGGGAGTTGGATAAGATGTTGTAGGACAGGAAAGGGGGGGTTGGATAAGATGCTGTAGGACAGGAAAGGGAGGGGAATTGGATAAGATGCTGTAGGACAGGAGTGGGGGGGTGGATAAGATGCTGTAGGACAGGAAAGTGAAGGGGGTTGGATAAGATGCTGTAGGACAGGAAAGGGGGAGTTGGATAAGATGCTGTAGGCCAGGAGAGGGGGGGGTTGGATAAGATGCTGTAGGACAGGAAAGGGAAGGGGGTTCGATAAGATGCTGTAGGACAGGAGGGTTGGATAAGATACTGTAGGACAGGAAAGGGGGAGTTGGATAAGATACTGTAGGACAGGGAAGGGGGTTGGATAAGATGTTGTAGAACAGGAAAGGGAAGGGGGGTTGGATAAGATGCTGTAGGACAGGAAAGGGAAGGGGGGTTGGATAAGATACTGTAGGACAGGAAAGGGAAGGGGGTTGGATAAGATGCTGTAGGACAGGGAAGGGGGTTGGATAAGATACTGTAGGACAGGAAAGGAAGGGGGGTTGGATAAGATGCTGTAGGACAGGAGGGTTGGATAAGATACTGTAGGACAGGAAAGGGGGAGTTGGATAAGATACTGTAGGACAGGGAAGGGGGTTGGATAAGATACTGTAGGACAGGAAAGGAAGGGGGGTTGGATAAGATACTGTAGGACAGGAAAGGGAAGGGGGTTGGATAAGATACTGTAGGACAGGGAAGGGGGTTGGATAAGATACTGTAGGACAGGAAAGGGAAGGGGGGTTGGATAAGATGCTGTAGGACAGGAAAGGGAAGGGGGGTTGGATAAGATACTGTAGGACAGGAAAGGGAAGGGGGTTGGATAAGATACTATAGGACAGGAAAGGGAAGGGGGGTTGGATAAGATGCTGTAGGACAGGAAAGGGAAGGGGGGTTGGATAAGATACTGTAGGACAGGAAAGGGAAGGGGGTTGGATAAGATACTGTAGGACAGGAAAGGGAAGGGGGGTTGGATAAGATACTGTAGGACAGGAAAGGGAAGGGGGTTGGATTAAGATACAGTAGGACAGGAAAGCTAAGATCCCTTATTGATGTCACTTGTTAAATCCACTTCTAAATCAATGAGACTTTGTATGTGTGCCATGCAGAGGACAAAATGGCAAGACAAAAAAATGTAAGTGCCTTTGAACGGGGTATGGTAGTAGGTGCCAGGCACTCCGGTTTGAGTCAAGAACTGCAACACTGCTGTTTTTTTTATACACTCAACAGTTTCCTGTGTGTATCAAGAATGGTCCACCACCCAAAGGACATCCAGCCTACTTGACAACTGTGGGAAGCATTGGAGTGAACATGGGTGTGTGCAACTGTGTGTGTCGAGCAGAGCTTGTGGAGAAGGGGTATAAGAGCTGCAGGTTCTCAGGATGTTGTAGACTCATTAGGATATCTCAAGTCACTGACTGCAGTGCACACACACGCATTCCCTCACTCACTCACACTTTCGCTCTCACTCAGACTGACACACACACACACACACTAAGCAGTGTAATCTAATCGGTGGTATCAGGCTGAGGACATTTCTTCATTCATTCATTCATTCATAGTTGGTGTGAATCTGAGTAGCAGCCATCCCCATCTCAACCACATCCCCCAGCACCAACACTAATACCACCGGCCCTTAAGCACATTGGATCATATTTGCCCTACAGGGGAACTGAGAAACAGAAACATGCTTGGTAGGTGCTGAGAGTGAGTTTAGTGAGTGGGATTTAGCCTGGAGTTTAGTGTTAATCAGGCTCCAAGTGAGATTATCTCTCTTCCTCTCCTCCCTCCCTCTCCTCTTTCTTTTCTCTCTCCCCATCTCCTCTTTTCCCCCCTCTTCGCTCTCTCCTTCTGTTCTCGCACTCCCTCTTTATCTCTCTCCTCTCTCTCAGAGGAGATCTGGCAGGTTGTGATCAACTGTGCTGATTCATGGTTTATGCTAAGTCCCTCCCACCTATTAGCCCCTCCCACCTGGCGGTAAGTCCAAATGAAAGGAAATGAATGCCAAAGATATCAGTAAACACACGCGCTTGCACAGCGGTATACAGGCAGGCTCACACATGCCCACGCACAAACACATTTACAAACAAACATGCATCCTATCACATGCCCACACAGATACTCACCGATTAATGGCTGTAGTCATTCACATAGACACACATAAACATGGAATATGCAAATTGTTTCAAAAGAACGTTCACAATGCTCTCAGCAACGTTGATATACAAACCTCCAACACTAACCCATTGATTTAAAACAATAAAGCTGTGCAAAGGGCTTTACACTGGTTAGTTGTTAAACTGAATTCAACTCTCAGCTATAATGGGTACTGTCCACGTAGGTCTGTTGGTCTTCTAGTGTGTAACTTTATCTCCAGCTCTCTGTTTCAACCTAATCAATACCCCCACAGATGGTTCTGATGTTGTAACTTGAACAGCTTGGGGACCAGACTGAATGGAGTCATCCCATTGATCGACTGTGGTTGGGCTGAAGGAGCAGACCAAGCCTATACTTAAATTCAATCCAGTTTAAACCGAACTTCAGCCAAAGCCAATTGATTGAAGGTGAAATCTGTACATTAGTGGAACATTACTGCAGAACTGTTCATGTCTGTGTGTCTATGGTACCGGAGAGAATCCATATTTGTAAATGAATAGTATCCATGACGTGTCTGTCAATAGGGCGACAGGTAGCAGGCGGTTAAAGTGTTGGGTAGTAAGCAAAGGGTCGCTGGTTTGAATACCTGAGCGGACAAGGTGAAAAATCTGTCAATGTGCCCTTGAGCAAGGCACTTAACCCTAATTTGCTCCAGGGGTGCCGTACTACTATGGCTGACCCTGTAAAACAACACATTTCACTGCACCTTTCCAGGCTTATGTGACAATACAACATTTTATTATTTTGTTACATACTGTAATTGTCAATGGATAATATCGATGATGTGTTTGTCAATAATACATAACTGTAAATGGAAAGTATCGATGACATGTCTGTCAATGATCGTGCCTATAACTAGAGTATGTAGACATGCTGTGGATATACAATAAGTTGACAGTCCACTCCAGTCACATTTGGAATAAAGACAAACAGTGGCAAGAAACAGTATGTGAACCCTTTGGAAATACCTGGAGTTCTGCATAAATTGGTCATCAAATGTGATCTGATCTTCATCTAGGTCACAACAATAGACAAACACAGTCTGCTTAAACTAGCAACACACAAACAATTATATGTTGTCATGTCTTTATTGAACACACTGTGTAAACATTCACAGTGCAGGGTGGGAAAAGTATGTGAACCCTTGGATTTAATAATTGGTCGACCCTCCTTTGGCAGCAATACCCTCAACCAAATGTTTTCTGTAGTTGCAGATCAGAACTGCACAACGGTGAGGAGGAATTTTTGACCATTCCTCTTTACAAAACTGTTTCAGTTCAGCAATATTCTTGGGATGTCTGGGGTGAACTGCTCTCGAGGTCATGCCACAGCATCTCAAATCGGGTTAAGGTCAGGACTCTGACTGGGCCACTCCAGAAGGCGTATTTTCTTCTGTTGAAGCCATTCTGTTGATTTACTTCTGTGTTTTGGGTCATTGTCCTGTTGCATCAGCCAACTTCTGATTCAATTGGCCGACAGATAGCCTAATATTCTCCTGCAAAGTGTCTTGATAAACTTGGGAATTCATTTTTCTGTCGATGATAGCAAGCTGTCCAGGCTCTGAGGCAGCAAAGCAGCCCCAGGAAAGCAACCCCAAACTATGATGCTCCCTCCACCATACTTGGGATGAGGTTTTGATGTTGGTGTGCTGTGCCTTTTTCCCCTCCACCCATTGTGTTGTGTGTTCCTTCCAAACAACTCATCTGTAGTTTCATCTGTCCACAGAATATGTTGCCAGTAGCACTGTGGAACATACAGGTGCACTTTTGCAAACTTCAGATGTATAGCAATGTTTTTTTTGGACAGCAGTGGCTTCTTCCGTGGTGTCCTCCCTTGAACACCGTTCTTGTTCAGTGTTTTACGTATCGTAGACTCGTCAACAGGGATGTTAGCATGTTCCAGAGATTTCTGTAAGTCTTTAGCTGACACTAGGATTCTTCTTAACCTCATTGATCATTCTGCACTGTTCTCTTGCAGTCACATTTGCAGGACGGCAACTCCTAGGGAGTAGCAACAGTGCTGAACTTTCCCCATTTATAGACAATTTTTCTTACCGTGGGCTGATGAACATCAAGGCTTTTAGAGATACTTTTGTAACCCTTTCCAGCTTTATGCAAGTCAACAATTCTTAATCTTAGGTCTTCTGAGATCTCTTTTGTTCGGGGCATGGTTCACACCAGGTAATGCTTCTTGTGAATAGCAAACTCAAATTTTGTGAGTGTTTTTTATAGAAGGCAGCTATAAGCAACATCTCCAATCTCGTCTCATTGATCGGATTCCAGGTTAGCTGACTCCTGACTCCAATTCGCTTTAGGAGAAGTCATTAGCCTAGGGGTTCACATACTTTTCCCAACCTACACTGTGAATGTTTAAATGATGTATTCAATATAGACAAGAAAAATACAATAAATTGTGTTATTTATTTAAGCACACTGTGTTTGTCTGTTGTTGTGATTTAGATGAAGATCAGATCGAATTTAATGACCAATTTATGCAGAAATCCAGGTAATTCCAAGGGGTTCACATACTTTTTTCTTGCCACTGTACAATTTGAAACTCTAGATCTTATCAGAGAAAAAAACAAACATCACTCTTAAAAAAACAGAGCAATTGACATCTTATCTTGTACTGTGTGCAGAGTATTGGACCTTGGCACTAGACTTGGGCGTTAGACTGTATACACTGTATACCAGGGTATATGGAAATAGCCATGGAACGGTTTTTCAATACCTCTTTGAAAGTTTTAATATTGGTGGCTACTTTAAGTAGATACCTGCAGTCAACTTGTGCAATGCGTTAGGAGAAAAAGCAGCTTGCGTTCTTCATTTCTCCTTTCACATTATTTTACATTATGAAGCAGGAGCATGTGAGTCCAGCTGTGTATTGACAGGGGTTGCGTTTTATATTAAGTCAAGTATTTTTTTGCTTCAATAGAGTGATCAGGGACATGCAACTATAGCTTTCCTTCATAGGAAATACATTAGTGCAACACATTCGGCAGAAAATACATTGATTTTCACCAGATGACAACAGAAGTGCAACGCTATTTGGCAAATGAGCTTACAATGAAAAAGCAAGGTATTTTTTTTAAAACAATGCATGGCCATCATATATTTTTAATGTTTATCATAGAATGTAGCCTGCTACATTTCCTAATGTTTTACTTAAAGTTAATCTTCCATTTTACAAGAGAAAAGTAAGCTGGCTACACTGTAAAAAGTACCTGAGATAAGAAGCTATACAGTAGCTGTCTGCTGATAGAATGGCCATTCGTGAATTCTCATCTGAGTGGAGAAGTGCAACTGAAGCACAAAATGTGTCTAATTCCCAGTAGAAATTACAATAAGAAGCATTTAAGATATGCGTTTACAAAATGTAAAGTTATTTCTTGTGCGTTTTCTCTTTTTCCTATGTGAAAAACAAAGATTTCTGCATTAACGCAACCCCTAAGTTTAACTTGCTAGTTATGTAAGTAAGTGGCTGAATTAATAAGGCAACAGTTCCTCATATTGTGTTAGTTTTCTGCCGTGTTTGAGAATTAAAATCCCTTTGGATGAGATATTTCCTTGCGTTTTTTTCTCCTCCGTTCTCAGCCGTATCCTCCTACCCCCTATTCTCCGAGCAGAGCAGGCATGCCGTTGCCCTAGCGATTCCAGACTCCACACAGACACAGCATGTAGCCTACACATGCTGCTCCAGAGCCAGTACTATTCTTCCTTCAGACAAGCATGTGTCAAAACTTTGTTCATCTGCACATTGTCTCTCGTTCACATTTGCTTGTAAATGTACAAACTCACCAAAAATGTCATTTGGTAGCTCCTACCTATATACATATAACTTTATGAGCTGGATTGCCTGTCTTTGCAATTTGTTTATTTTCATTTGTGCATTTTAGCATATTTAGCTAAAAGCATCCATGGAAATGTGCTTTTACTAGTGCTAATTTTGATAGCATTCTGGTAATAGACGCCCAATAGGTTTGTTTTGGCGCCCCCTTGTGTACCAAACCAGTAATACCATAAATCCCAGGATGACAGAAGGAAGGTATGACGATATGAAAATCTAGATAGCGCCCGACCCTACTTGGCACTGTACAGTGTACAAACAACACAGTAGTAATTTACTAAACTAATGCAACGTCACTCTTTCTCCTTCCTAACTCTCCTTCACCAGTCCAGTCACACTAATACACTAACACTTTCTTTCTCTCTCTCTCACACACACACACACACACTTGCTCTCTTTCAGGTCTCTCTCTCTCAGTGTTCTCTTGCCCCTCCCACATCATGTTTTCATCCCTTCATAACAGATTATCTTGCTATATATATATATATCCCAGCAGTATCAATGGAGGAGGGGCTTACTGGATGAACCCCCTTAAGTGTGTTACAGGCAGCAGCAGCAGATACACATTACTGTACTCAGGCTAGCCTCCTGGCTCCTGCAGAGATGGATTTATATATATGCTAAATGACTAAAATGTATACTTAACACACCGAAGAACGAATCATGTCAATCACATTTAAACCAAAAGCGGCTCAAATAACTGACAGCATGAACGCTAACAGAGCAGAGGTCTTCTCAGACATAGTTGTGTTCTGAAAGACGATTGCCGGCAGAGCACACAGAGAACAACATGGTGGATGGTGGTGTATTGGCTACTGTGTTAAAACAAAAGACACTAAGGCTGTGGGACACTTTCCTAGACACAGAATAAACCTATTACTGTTCTTGACATTTTAGCAGCAAGGCCAGGCTCAATCTTTTACAACTACAGGGAAAATGAAGGAAAGTTTCAAAGTCTTTAGTCTGATATTTTTTTTCACAATATGATGTCAAGTTCAATGGAAAGGTGTGATGATTATCAGCATGTCCAGGACTGCTTCTGAGCTTTACATAGGACGTTTTCCTGCCCGTGTTTTTGTGTTGAAAATCTGCACACACAAAAGCCATTTATCTTCCCATCAAGAGATTGATAGTAGGCTAGTGATGGCCAATGGGATGAATGACTATTGAGCACAATTAACATACAGTAGTAGATCACTCCATCTTGCTAAATAAAAGTCCAAAGAAGAAAAGGAACCATAAGTGTTTGTAACATTGTAATATTTGAATAAATTAATAATGTCCTCATTGTCCTGATTTTAATAAAAAAACACTGCACTACAAATAGCCATCTAAAAACGTTAGGAAATTGTATTCAATTATTGTAAAAAAAATGTTGAATTAGGTCGAGTTATTTATTTCACATTCATTGGGCCACAAAGAAATGCCAAACGATTCGGATAAAAGACCCTGGAGCAGTGAGCGGCCAGGCAAATGAAATACCCTGGCGTGCCCATTCTAATCATCATGACCATTCATTCACTTGTTTTTAACTCAACATATTGGAATTTGGGAGGTAGTCCAAACACAGATCTCTTTCAACTTTTCCAAACATTGATTTATTTAAGGTGTGATTATTTTTTACACTATTTCCCGTGTGCGCGTCAGCTACACTGCGATGCCTATAGCGCAGGCATTTAAATCTTAGTATGAAAATGGCGCCGAATGTAGAAAACAAATAAACACCAACTCTAAATCCTATCAGCCGCCAGAAATACATTCAAAAGTGCGCTTACCTAAAATAGAAATACCATCAATGAAGAACTATAATTAGTTAAATCCAACGCAACCGAATATTCCGTACATCCAGTGAAGTTACAATAATCAAGTTACAATGTTGCAGAAGCCGGACGCATGCTTTGTTGTGCTGGAGATGCTTATCTGCGCTAGTAAAGGGGTGGAGTCACCATACTGAAGGATCGGACATTGTTAACCGTATGCACCAATTGAACACGGCTAAATTCTAGATTAACCAATGGGAAGTGGGGGAGATGTTGAATGTGTGATAAGAACCCTATGGTCCATCTCGATAAAGATGTTTGAATTGAGTGCTTCATAATTCATCACCAAATTCTCTGAAATGATCCTGAGAGCTTGGTCCAACACTTATGACAGGATGAAGCGCCGAAACAATAACCTATTCTATTTCTCGGGTTTTTCTTATCTATATTATTTTATTACTGCATTGTTGGGAAAGAGCTCGTAAGTAATCATTTACTGTTTTACACCTGCTGTATCTTGTGAACGTGACAAATAAACTTTGAAACTTGAAACTACAGACGATTGAAATAGACTTAGAGCCTACTAAGCATAAAGAAATGATTTATCATGGTCCTACAAAATTTCCCATTGATGAACAACAATTCATTGTAACACCATATAATGAATAGCCTATAGTGCTCCGGAGTGGCGCAGCGGTCTAAGGCTAGAGGCGTCACTACAGACCCTGGTTCAATCCCAGACTGAATCACAACCGGCCGTGATCGGGAGTCCCATAGGGCGGTGCACAATTGGCCCAACGTCGTCCAGGTTAAGGGAGGGTTTGGCCTTCATTGTAAATAAGAATTTGTTCTTAACTGACTTGCCTAGTTAAATAAAAGGCCTATAGTGATAATTCATCAGCAGTGTCCTCCCAGCCTGTCACTTCTCAATTAATCACCTCATTTTAATTTGCAGTAAATCAATTACACTACCAAATGAATCCACAGCAGCACATGTATCCACCATCCTACCACTAGGCAGGGCTGGCCAATGAATGAGCCGTCCTAGGTTAGTGCTGTGTCATTAGGCACAGCATGCAGCCCAAGAACAGGAGGGAGGCAGATAGAGAAGCATCAGGAGAACTGGTCTACACTACACAACCCTCCATCCAAGCCCTTTTCAGGCAGCGCCCCAGCGCTTTCCTTTCTGCTATTGGCTACCATGCTGTGTGAGAGTCGCCCCCTAGAACTCCCTCTGCTATTGGCTACCATGCTGTGTGAGAGTCGCCCCCTAGAACTCCCTCTGCTATTGGCTACCATGCTGTGTGAGAGTCGCCCCCTAGAACTCCCTCTGCTATTGGCTACCATGCTGTGTGAGAGTCGCCCCCTAGAACTCCCTCTGCTATTGGCTACCATGCTGTGTGAGAGTCGCCCCCTAGAACTCCCTCTGCTATTGGCTACCATGCTGTGTGAGAGTCGCCCCCTAGAACTCCCTCTGCTATTGGCTACCATGCTGTGTGAGAGTCGCCCCCTAGAACTCCCTCTGCTATTGGCTACCATGCTGTGTGAGAGTCGCCCCCTAGAACTCCCTCTGCTATTGGCTACCATGCTGCGTGAGGGAGTCGCCCCCTAGAACTCCCTCTGCTATTGGCTACCATGCTGTGTGAGGGAGTCGTCCCCTGGAACTCCCTCTGCTATTGGCTACCATGCTGCGTGAGGGAGTCGCCCCCTAGAACTCCCTCTGCTATTGGCTACCATGCTGCGTGAGGGCGTCGCCCCCTAGAACTCCCTCTGCTATTGGCTACCATGCTGTGTGAGGGCGTCACCCCCTAGAACTCCCTCTGCTATTGGCTACCATGCTGTGCGAGGGAGTCGCCCCCTACAACTCCCTCTGCTATTGGCTACCATGCTGTGTGAGGGAGTCTCCCCCTAGAACTCCCTCTGCTATTGGCTACCATGCTGTGTGAGGGAGTCTCCCCCTAGAACTCCCTCTGCTATTGGCTACCATGCTGTGTGAGGGAGTCTCCCCCTAGAACTCCCTCTGCTATTGGCTACCATGCTGTGTGAGGGAGTCGCCCCCTAGAACTCCCTCTGCTGTAGGCAACCATGCTGTGTGAGACAGAGACACATAGGATCTGCCTCCAACCAATCCTCAGAAGGGTCTCCCCATTTTCAAGTGCAATGGGCCAGCACTGCTCATTTTATGTAGTGCCCCCCTGCTACACACACACAGACTCTCTTTATTGGGGATGACATGGTCCCCACCCATCTGCCTGACCCCATTAGTGCCATACGGCTCATGGAGAGGCTGAGGTTGGGGAGGCAGGGGGAGTGGAAGGGGTAGTCGGGTTCATTATTCTCTAAACAACCCATAGAGGGTTATATTTATATATATATATATATATATATATATATATATATATATATATATATATATATACATATATACTGCTCAAAAAAATAAAGGGAACTCTTAAACAACACATCCTAGATCGGAATGAAATAAATAATCTTATTAAATACTTTTTTCTTTACATAGTTGAATGTATTTTGGATATTTTCACTTAGGGGTGTACTCACTTTTGTTGCCAGCGGTTTAGACATTAATGGCTGTGTGTTGAGTTATTTTGAGGGGACAGCAAATTTACACTGTTATACAAGCTGTACACTCACTACTTTACATTGTAGCAAAGTGTCATTTCTTCAGTGTTGTCACATGAAAAGATATACTCAAATATTTATGTGTGTGTGTATATATATATATATATTATTTAACCTTTATTTAACTAGGCAAGTCAGTTAAGAAGAAATTCTTATTTACAATGACGGCCTACCCCGACTAAACCTGGACGACGCTGTGCACCGCCCTATGGGACTCCCAATTACGGCCGGATGTGATGCAGCCTGGATTCGAGTTAGGGTACAGGGTTAGGGTACAGGGTTAGGGTACAGGGTTAGGGTACAGTGTACAGGGTTAGGGTACAGGGTTAGGGTACAGGGTTAGGGTACAGGGTACAGAGTACAGAGTACATGGTTAGGGTACAGAGTACAGAGTACATGGTTAGGGTACAGGATTAGGGTACAGAGTACATGGTTAGGGTACAGAGTACATGGTTAGGGTACAGGGTTAGGGTACAGGGTACAGGGTTAGGGTACAGGGTTAACCACTGTAACCTTTGACTCTCCAGACCAACTTCATGTGGCATGAGATCACAGACAACTGTCAAACTGGGCCATGGCATCTGGAAATACTACAGGTCTGTTCCTGTTTTTACAGTATTGAGATTGACCAAATATGGGGCAAATCAGTTTCTGTATCTATCATTATAACGTTGTTACTGATCTCAAGTGCAGACCTGGAAACAAGGGGGAATGTTGAAATGGCATTAACAAGCCTCTGGTGTATATACGGATACAGTATACAAGAATATTGTTATTTTTTATTCTGATGTCGTACTGTAACATAATCCAAAAGAACTACTGGACATGGTCACAACATGACAGCAAACAAGGGCAGAAGGAATGTAGACAGACAGATAGGTGTGTTTTACTACACACACCCCTCCCTCCACCCTCCAGTTGCCTAGAAACCCCTCCCTTCCCCTCTCCCTAATGCAGGGAGCAGGTGCTGGGCTGGACCCCAGAGAGATGAGGAGAGGGGACGGCACCACTCACAGATGCACCCTCCCCAGAGACTCTGACAGACAGACACAGACAGCCAAGACACAAAACCTCTCACTCTAAGAAAGTCAGCAACACACACACACACACACACACACACACACACACACACACACACACACACACGGAGTGTGTTTATTTCTCTCTCATCTTCATCCCTCTCTTTGGCTCCATCACTGATTACATAACGGCCCCTATACCCCCCCCTCTCTCCCGTTGCCTTCTTTCCTCTGTTCTGTTAGCTACTGCATCATGGGTAGAGCCATCTTACACCTTGTTTTGCATCACACAATATATCTATAATATGTAAAACAATATTTGCGGCTGTGAACATCTGGTATAAATAAAATAACGCCAGTCGGCAAATATAGTACTGTCTGTAGCATGGTTTAGGAGACTTAGTTTGTGATTGGAGATCTAAGCTCTAGAAAGCACTAAGGGCATGGATGGATGGTAGGCTAACCGCACATTAATATTCATAGTGCACCATTATGGTATCAAGTATTTATCAAGCAGGAATGTTCCATGTTTCTGCAGTATTCTCCCAGTAGATAGCATACTATAGAAGCAGTAGCTGTGTTGCCCCTCCCCACTCATGCCCAGTTTGGATGCTTCAGGGAGACGTGCTAGTCTAGTTGCACAACATCAGGGTCATCATGTTCAGTAGGAACCAATGAGAGAAAAACATTTGAAGGGGGAAAAGGAAAATAAATTGTTATTGAACAAGCTCAGGTAGCATCTTCTCTGTTTCAGTACATTTTCTCCCGTTTCACACCCACTGAACGCACCCGAGGTTTTCTTACAGAGCTAAACATTTAATACAGACGAGTGAGATGACTGTGAAAATAGCCACGCCAATGAGAACGTCTGCCCTGTCTGCATCACTGAGATCAGAGGGTTTGTAAAACCTTGGTGATGATGCACGCTCTCAGATTCACCAGCAGTCAAAGACACGGGCCTGTGTCAAGGCATTGCTCCATCTATTATGAAACAGCTTGATCCACTTTATAGGCATTATGAAGCTATGTGCACCACAGCCTTTGTGTTTATATCTGTTCATGTTCTTACAGTATTCAGTGTTCATCCTCCTGTATCTGTGCCAGTAGAATCATCCCTGAGTTTGTGCTTCCACCTGGTGGCTAAAGAGACAACTACAGTTCTTGGCTCAACCTCCACATACAGAAAGCTTCCCCCAGGAGTATTCCTGACAGGATTGTCTTTGAAAGTGGTGTTCTTCAGCAGAAATGCTCCATTGCAGGTTGTTCTGGTCAGTTATATGTGATAGTTATTACTACTCTAGAACACACAGTTATTTAGATGAAATCCACGTTAGATAAAGACCAACATTCTGGCACGTTGTGTGCTAACAGCACCAGTTGAGAGTCATAGGGGAAACCCATAGAGGGGAACACTTTTTCCATTGCACCACGATGCCGCAATGCATGTTGGGACGGCAAGTGTTTGAGAGAGATAAAGAAGCCAGAAGGGTCTCAGCCAGACGTGATGCCACCACTCCCTACTTCAGCCTGGGTGAGCAGCACCAAAGCACAGGCATGCCAGAAGACATACTCACACATCAGATCAACTGTCTCATTTTCTATTTTCCAGTTGGCTCAAATTAAGATCCTACATATGTAGCTCTATGCTTGGTGTGATTAGAGCTCAAATATTCAAACAAGGGGATATTGTATTTCTGACTCACATAGACCAAAATACAGGCCCTTCAGTCATGTTCCTGTCTGCCTACAAGTAAAACATTTAGCACATGATGTTAAATAAACACATGAAACAGTCTACTCCAATGATTCTAAAGAGCAGCTTTTAGCAGCACTGAAAATAGAATTGGATACTCACCAAACATCAGCATGCAAACACAGGAGACATCCCAGACATGACGAGGTACAGGGATCCACTCCAGACGAGTGAGAGAAAGGAATAGCATCAGTAAAATAGATCAGGAAAGGTTGAAATATATAGATTATAGCTCCCTATTCCCTGTGCACTACCAGAGCTATGGGCCCTGGTCAAAAGTAGTAACTATATAGGGAATAAGGTGCAATTTGGGACATATTCGGCATATTCCTTCCCCATGAATTCTATTTCACAAATGTTCACAATTGTATGTATGAAATACATATAATGTTACAAAACTGGCCATCTTGCATTGCATAGTTGTATTGGTCCGCTTTTCTCTGTGAAACTACAGTGCCTTCAGAAAGTATTCACACACCTGGACTTTTCACATTTTGTTTTGTTACATAGTGGGATTATTTTTTTTGTTTTTTTGTTTGTTAACCTTTATTTAACTAGGCAAGTTAGTTAAGAACAAATTCTTATTTTACAATGACGGCCTTAAAATGTATTTAATTGTCATTTTTTGTTGACGATCTAAACAAAATACTCTGTAATGTCAAAGTGGAAGAAAAATTATGTGATTTGTAACAAATTAATGAAAAATAAAACACTAATATATCTTCATTTGATAAGTATTCAACCCCCTGAGTCAATACATGTTAGAATCACCTTTGGTAATGATTACAACAATCATTACAACAAACGAGTCTTTCTGGATAAGTCTCTAAGAGCTTTCCACACCTGGATTGTGCAACATTTGCCCATTATTCTTTTCAAAATTCTTCAAGCTATATCAAATTGGTTGTTGATTATTTCTAGACAACCATTTCCAGATATTGCCATAGATTTTCGAGCAGATTTAAGTCAAAACTGTAACTCGGCCACTCAGGAACATTCACTGTCTTCTTAAGCCACTTCAGTGTAAATTTGGCCTTGTGTTTTAGGTTATTGTCCTGCTGAAAGGTGTATTAATCTCCCAGTGTCTGGTGGAAAGTAGACAACCAGGTTTTCCTCTAGGAATTTCCTCCATTTTTAGTAAAAAAATGTATCCTGGAAAAACTACACAGTCTTTAACGATTACAAGCATACCCATAACATGATGCAGCTACCACCATGCTTGAAAATATGGAGTGGCACTCAGTAATGTGTTGTATTGGATTTGCCCCAAACATAACACTTTGTATTCAGGAGAGAAAAGGGAATTGCTTTGCCACATTTTTTTGCAGTATTACTTTTGTGCCTTGTTGCAAACAGGATGCATGTTTTGGAATATTCTTATATACCTGCTTCTTTCTTTACACTGTCAATTAGGTTAGAATGGTGGAGTAACTACAATGTTGTAGATCCATCCTCAGTTTTCTCCTATCACAGCCATTAAACTATGTAACTGTTTTAACGTCACCATTGGCCTCATGGTGAAATACCTGAGCGGTTTCCTTCCTCTCTGGCAACTGAGTTAGGAAGGATGCCTGTATCTTTGTAGTGACTCTGTGTTTTATTACAACATCCAAAGTGAAATGAATAAATTCACCATGTTCAAACAGACATTCAATGTCAGTTTTATTTTTTACCCATCCACCAATAGGTGCCCTTCTTTGCAAAGCATTGGAAAACCTCCCTGGTCTTTGTGGTTGAATTTGTGTTTGAAATTCACTGCTCGACTGAGGGACCTTACAGATAATTGTATGTGTGGGGTACAGAGATGAGTCATTCAAAAATAATGTTAAACACTATTAGTGTAAGCTAAAGTCCATGCTAAGCAAATTTTGACTTCTGAACGCATTTAGGCTTACCATAACAAAGGGGTTAAATAGTTATTGACTCAAGACATTTCAGCTTTTAATTTTTAATTAAATTGTAAAACTGTGAAGAAATAAAGTCTACGGCTCCTGTGCTCGGTGGGTACTGGCCTCTGGGTAGGATAAAAAAATACAGAAACAACAAAGAGGCCTATATTATCATTTTTAAATCAAATAGACTAATACAAATCAGCTAAAATATGAAATAACAATAACAGGTATTATTGTATTAAACGGAGTTATTCCAAATATAAGCAAGCGGACTGTCTTGACAAGGCCATGCGCAAAGGCTGGCTTTCTTTGGTAGGCTCAGAAACACTTGTTCAACATCAATGCAGAAATAGGCTAATAAAGCAAAATTCGGATCTCAAAAGGAGGCAAGTCTTATAAATGGAATAGCTATTATTGAAATAACTCAAAGTCTATGGCTATATTTGGATCAATTGCAACGCTGTTTGTGAAGCAAAGCGAGTTATTTTGACTAAACGGCTGAGACATAGTCCCCCATTCCCACAAACACGGCGCAATTTGAACTTCAAGCTAACTGAACTGACTGCTGCGCAAAAAAAGAAACCTACTTTTGCCTTCTATATTAGATTCGATGTTTCCCTAACATGGCACTGCTCGTTTCTATTTACCTGAGAGGTGAGACGTTTCTTCCTGTTTTCTTCCTGGTATTATTCCGCCATCATCATTCAAGTGTTTCCCGACGCCTTCAGAAGTTACAGCATATTGATCCGAGTATTCCAGTGACGCGTCTTGCAATGACGAAGCACGTCTCTGCTGCTCGCAGGCAGCTGGGGGTGGGTGGGGATACCCCTGCGGACTAGGTCAGGTGCTCACTCCAATAGAAACCAAACCTTGAGCGATAGTAGATGATATGCGCTCTACTTGCGGGGTAAATAAAATAGATGGTAGCCTAATGTTGCTGGATGGTAGCATTGGAGCAGGTAACTTTTCTTGTCAATGCTGGGATACTATTTACCTGACCACCGTGCCATCAGGTTGATGCAGTGGAGTGCGTAACATGTTTGGAATGTGTGGTCAGAACGCTTTGTTCAACTGGGCCTTGTGCCAGCGTGATTTCTCTCTCTGTTGTGGGATCTGCAGTTATAATCCCGCTGTGTATAAAGGGTATAACGAATTTGCACGAATCTACATGTCAAAGAGGAGACAATACTTTTTGACTTCAAACTATCCTGGATGCCGTTACCCTCGTATCTTTTAACCTTCGTAATAAGGCTAGTTTATTCATCTAAAATAAAATGTGAAACTTTTTTAATTCACAATTAATATGATGAAAAATGTATGACAGTCAGACGCACTCCTCCTCAAAGATGTATGCATTTGAAAGCCCTCAAAGATGTATGCATTTGAAAGCCCTGTCGCTGTGGGTAAAGCAGTGAGCACTAAGCACAGTTCATTCACCCCTGACTGAGCATGAAGCAGCTTTAGGGACATTTCATTTAAACAGCTGTGCTGTCTGAGCATCTGTCCCAATAGTACTACTTAGACCCAATGGCCATTCCTGGCACATTCTCTTGGTACAAAAATAACACAATGACATAGCCTATCTGCCTGGTTCAGCACCATAGTATATGGTATTTAATCTGACCTGAGTGACCACATTAATGCTCTCTTTTCCCCACCTGACCACAGAAATGCTCTCTTTTCCCCACCTGACCACAGAAATGCTCTATTTTCCCCACCTGACCACAGAAATGCTCTCTTTTTCCCACCTGACCACAGAAATGCTCTTTTTTCCCCACCTGACCACAGAAATGCTCTCTTTTCCCCACCTGACCACAGAAATGCTCTATTTTCCCCACCTGACCACAGAAATGCTCTCTTTTCCCCACCTGACCACAGAAATGCTCTGTTTTCCCCACCTGACCACAGAAATGCTCTCTTTTCCCCACCTGACCACAGAAATGCTCTCTTTTCCCCACCTGACCACAGAAATGCTCTATTTTCCCCACCTGACCACAGAAATGCTCTCTTTCCCCACCTGACCACAGAAATGCTCTCTTTTCCCCACCTGACCACAGAAATGCTCTCTTTTCCCCACCTGACCACAGAAATGCTCTCTTTCCCCACCTGACCACAGAAATGCTCTCTTTTCCCCACCTGACCACAGAAATGCTCTCTTTTCCCCACCTGACCACAGAAATGCTCTCTTTTCCCCACCTGACCACAGAAATGCTCTCTTTTCCCCACCTGACCACAGAAATGCTCTATTTTCCCCACCTGACCACAGAAATGCTCTATTTTCCCCACCTGACCACATTAATACATTCTTTCCCCCTCATCTAATTTTGTCCTAAACCTTCTCGTTTTCTCTAAGAATTATCTGAGTAAGATTAAGGCCTAATTCTTATTTTCCGCAACTCTTTGAGAATGCTATCGTTTAGAAATATACTACTAGTAATATGCATAGTATATATGCGCATATATTATCAACTGTTGATTACTGTTATAGTTTCATAAAATAAGATATACATTTTCTAATATGAGTTTTCAGAGGTTTCCGGTATAGGCTACATTAGTTGTTTTTTCTTAGACTAACAGGAAAGATGTCATAAAGCCCTCATTAGAGAAGATGCACCTCTCTCACTTGTTTTTCAGCACAGGGAGAAAATGTGTGTGTGTCATGACGGTTGCTCTTATCTCTGATTGTGTGCGTGTGTGTGTGTGTGTGTGTGTGTGTGTGTGTGTGTGTGTGTGTGTGTGTGTGTGTGTGTGTGTGTGTGAGCTCCAAAAGGGCTGGTCAGTTTAGAAGCTAATCTACCCAACACAAGGGCAATTCTCCCCTGCTCAACACGATAATGGTGAAAGGGGCAGTCCCTCCCATTGACTCCAGAGTGAGTAATATTGTAATGTTGTGAATGTAAAATTGTGGATGCTGATTCTACCGCCTGTCTATTGAGCCCCACAGTGGAGGTGTCATAATACCCATAAAACCTAGCGGTCAAACAGGGAAAGGGAAAGGGGGATACCTAGTCAGTTGTACAACTGAATGCATTCAACTTAAAAGTGTCTTCCGCATTTAACCCAATCCCTCTAAATCAGAGAGGTGCGGGGGGGCTGCCGTAATCAACATCCACGTCTTCGGCGCCCAGGAAATGGTTCCAATAATTTTTCAACCATTCATTTTTACCATAGGGGATTTTAGAAACATTTTATTTAACCTTTATTGACCTAGGCAAGTCAGGCTAACCCTGGCGTGATGTTTTGATAAGCATGTAAATCTTTTTCAGACAAGGTGACTTTTCAGCTTTATTTACAACAGATTCTAAAATGCTAATTAGCATCAAATTAGTCATCATGCAAGACTACAAATCCCTGCAAGCTCCTGCATGTCATCTGTATTGTGTCAATTTCAAACTTGCAAAAGACAGTTCACAGAGTTGTCAATTTAAAGAAATGTTGCCAATTTATGAATTACTACATTTAGCTAACATTCGATAGTTAATCCAGAGATTTTTTACCTTTGCCTCGATTCGGCACGCTCGTCCAGATCATCATGGGATTTGTAGTTCTTTATGATAGCCACATTAGCAGCTAATTAACATTTCATTTTGGGGGGGGGGGTAAATACAGGCAAATATATTGATGAAAGTCACTTTGTCCTAGAGAGATTTACACTGTTATCAAAACATCACACCAGGGTAAGCCTACACAAAACACATGCCTTATTTTAAGTGTTTCTAAAATCCCTTATGGGGAAAATGAATGGTGGAAAAATGATTGGAACCATTTCCCTGTTTGTTATGGGTATTATGACTCATACTGTGGTATTCTATAGAGAGCAATAGTAAATGGTGTCTTTTTGTAGGCACTAACTCCACAATGTCTCATTGGCCAAAGCCTATGTGGAAATTCATGTTTTTTTTGGGGGGGGGGGGGGGGGGGTGGATAAACGCCGAAAATAACGTCTGTGGTAAACACAAGTTTAGGAGCTCTTATACCTTTTGTTCCATGAGATCATCTCAGCTAACATCACCTTTTGTGAATTTTGAAGCATTTATGTAATCTAAACAAGCACATAAAGGCTTCATAATTCATAGTCATGTTAACTGACTGATATCTCATAAAACAAAATGTATAAGATCTCCTGAGCCTGTGTTAGCCTCAAACCTTATTTTTGGCCTTTGTCCCAAAACCCCATTCTTTCCCGATTCATTTCCCTCCATAGGAATGGAGGTAACTAATTTCTGTTTTTTGGGACTCCAAGCTGGCAAACTCTATTAGTGCCTCTATTATGCACTTGTGTGTAGGCAATGCCGGCAAGTAAATGTGTGTGTGTGTGTACCTGTATTTTATGAAAGGCAATAATGTAGGCTATTATGTTATTATAGCCTACATATAATGTTATTATATGTCAATAATGTAGCCTACATATAGGCTAATTGTCACATCCTGACCATAGAAAGATGTTATTTTCTATGGTAGAGTAGGTCAGGGTGTTTCTAGTTTAGTTTTTCTATGTTGTCAGGTTCTAGTTTTGTATTTCTATGTTGGGTTTTGTTTGGTATGAACTCCAATTAGAGGCAGCTGGTCCTCGTTGTCTCTAATTGGAGATCATTAAGTTGGGGTTTTTGCCACCTGGGTTTGTGGGAGATTGTTTTTGAGTAGTGTATGTTTCACTGCTGTGTCACAGTCTGTTGTTTTGTTCTTTAGTTTATGTATTGCATAGTTTCACAGTGTAAATAAAATGTGGAATGACACACGCTGCACTTTGGTCCACTTACAACAACCGTGACACTAATAACATTATACATGCCCAGTAAGCACAATTACGTTGTAAACACGTATTTTCCTGACGTTGAAGTTAGGTTCATTTTAGGTTCTGAATGAAAGCTGCAAATACATATTTTCCGGATGTTGAAATCAGATTCATTTTCAGTTCTTAATGAAAGTTGAAAAGATATTTTCCGGACATTGAAATCAAGTCCGTTTTCAGTTCTGAATGAAAGGTAAAAAGACGTCATTGACAGACTTTTTTTTTTTTGGTAATTAATTATATGGCCAAATTTAAACTGTACATACATTCTCAATGACGTAAACACAATATCACAATAATACATTTTAAATCCATTTAATATAGGAAAGAGGAGCCGAGGAAAGATTGCAACATAGAATATGTATTATTGCTCCCATCTGTAAACATGCACTAATGTTAGCTTTTCAAAAGCTTTCAAACTGGCAGCAATGATGTTCAAAGTAGTCCAACCTACAGAATAAACCATCAGACCACGTCAACTACAATAACATTCTCAGTAAAATTCTCTGTCATATTTTCTGTCTTGCTATGACTGTGATATGTTGTTTATCTACCTTAGTTGAATGCACTGACTGTATGTCGCTCTGAATAAGAGCATCTGCTGAATGACCAAAATGTAAATGTAAAAAACAAACACTTGCAAACTGGAGATTATACTATTGAGCTTCGGCCCCCAAATAAGTACAAATGTGGTTGCTCCGGACCAGACCAAATCTGAACGAATCATAGACGTCTAGGCTATGCTTCACAAGTTTGAACAGCACAGTATGGCACAGTTCAGTACAGGAGAGCACAGGATAATACAGTACAGTACAGTTTGATTCAGTAGAGTACATTAGAGTAAAGTAGGATACAATTCAGCACATTATATTGTACTGTACTATACTCTACTGTACTCTACTTTTTTATGTCATGTAGTCGGTTACTGTATAGCTCTCTACTCTGCTGTGCTGTCCAAACAAAACATAGACATCGATGTTTGGGCCAAATGGACCAGACCAAATCTAAACCAATTACACCCTTACAAAAAAATAGTACATTTTTGAAACATCAGTAAAAGTGCAGTAACTGCAGTCAACTGTGGTATTTTGGACGCAGTAATTGCAGAATAACTACAGTGTACCGAAGTTGAACTGCAGTTACACTGCAAAATGACCGCAGTAAAAAAAACGGTGTTATTTGGGGCGCTGTCTTTGCAGCATACTAGTTATACTGCAATCTTTTATCGTAAGGGTAGACGTCTATTTGGCTGCTTTTCAGAAACACATCCCCAGACTTTCAATCAGTCAAAACTCAATAAAGATATTTCATTTGAGACCTTTAATCCACACAGCATTACATCTGAGATCAGCATACAGTGAACAGTGCCACTGGTCGCATTTCTTATTGATTTAGCTTGGTTTATGAAGTTTGAGAAGTACATCATCTGCTGTTCTATCGCGCTGCAATGATGTTCGAGGGGCGAAAAACAGTGTTCGTTGTTTGAAGTAGCTGGGCTAACGTGGCAGTTTCACAGCTACGGATTCCGGCTTTAAACCCATATAGCTAGGTTGTAGAAATCAGAAAGTCACTTATAACGTTTTTATGTCTCTTTGAAAATTATACTATAGGCTAAACAATGGCGCACACCTGAAACGATGTCTTGTATGTGGACTGGATTGAATTTGTCCTCCTCCATTATATTATCACAATCCCAGTCTCCCACGTTTGTAATTACCCAGCACAGGAACCAGGAAGAGAAGTTTGAATGCAACACGCGTCCTATTTTTTTGTTTTGGGCAACAATTTGGATGCGAGTTTTATAATGAGGAGTATGTTTAAGTGATCAGCAATGTCTGATAAGGGTCCTGTATTAACGTCAGGTATCATTTTTTACCTATCGATCGGGGCAGCAATATTTCAAATACTTGAAGAACCCAATTGGAAACTGGCCAAATCCGAATATTCCCGTCAAAAGGAAAACATTCTTAAAACATATCCGTGCTTGACTAAAGAAGATCTGAACTATATTTTGGGGGTATGTAGGGATTCAATTAAGAATGCATGTATTATATTCCCAATCTGTGTTTTAATGATTATCATTACTGTGTTGTCAGCTTTATTATATCTCTAAAATTGTATTTTACACTATGGGAAATTCCAAGGTGTAACAGTTATTGCTGAAACTCGGATTTTTCACTATAAAATGTATGTCAAACCAAAACCAATAATTGCAAAGTTAAACAAACCTTACAACTCTATGCACTTTTGTTCTTCAAGCAAATGTATTGTAAACATTTCAGTGAAAATTGTTAAAAGTAGTCCTTGTGCGTGGAGTTGTATGGTTTGTTGAACTTTTTTGCAATCATTGTTTTTTTGTTTATTTTAAAGTGAAGAAATCCGAGTCTCAGAATCCCTCTGTTACCGTATAATTGCCACTATATTTTAGGCCTACTGTTCTACAACTATGTAGGCCCATGGATGTTGTCCCTGGATAATAAACATACCCAGTAAGCAGAATTATGTTGAAAGTACCTATTTTCCAGAAGTTGACATCATGTGCATTTCAGGTGCTGAATGAAAGCTTAGACCTCGAAAATATAAAAATAAGTGTTATATGGATGTCGAAAATACTTATTTTCTGGACGTTGAAATCAGGTGCATTTTAGGGGCAGAATGAATGGTAAAAATATGTATTTTCCAGACGTTGAAAATATGTATTTTTCAGCCAATGATTCTATGGCAAAATGTTCAATGCAATGCATGTTCTATTAAGTAAGAAACAAAATGTGTATTATTGCTCCCATCTATCACATGCAGTTATGTTAGCTTTTTCAAATGCTTTAAAACTGGCAGCAATGATGATCAAACTAGGCCAGCATACACAATGAACCAACAGACCACTTTAACTACAATAACATTCAGAGTAACATTTACAGATAAAAAAAAATATTTCTATGACTGTGATATGTTGCTGTTTATCTACCTTAGTTGAATACACTGACTGTAAGTCACTCTGGATAAGAGCATCTACTGAATGTCCAAAATATAAATGTAAAAACAAACACTTGCTGGGTATTATTCTAATGAGCTATGCCCCCAAATAAGTACACATTGGTTCGGTGTGGGCCAGATCCATGTCTGTGTTTGGGCTAAATCAAGGCCGGTCTGGACCAGACCAAATCTGAATGTCTATGTTTGGGCCAAATATAGGCCGGTCCGGACAACTATGATTGGTTCAGATTTGGTCCGGACTGCCTGATGTCAAATGCTTTGTTGGTAATTTTACATGAAAAAAAGAACATTGTAGATCATCTGAAATGATTTCATCTAAACAAAGCTTGTCAAGTTAGGACATTTCAGTCCTTGGCAGTACTGAAATGGCTGTGTTATTGTTATATGTTGTTATGCATTGAATATATTATTTTCACTGTTGCAGTAAAAGTTTGGAGTACTACTATGCTTATGAATCAAGTTTCAATTATAGCAACAGAACACACCAGTGATGAGCCTGCATGCATTTTCATAATCTCTCTGCTCTTTAACCAAAGGAGCCAAGCCAGCATGCTGGGACAGTTCAGAAGAACTGGTTTGGCATTTTCTTTGCTCGGATAACAGTGCAGATGCAAAGTTTGGTAACAGAATGACATCAGAAAACTGCACAGTCATTCTGTTACCAAACTTTGCGTCTGCACTGTTCTTCAAGCCAATATGTTTTCAGTGGAAATTGTTAAAAGTAGTCCTTGTGCAGAGTTGTATGTTTTGTTTAACTTTGCAATCATTGGTTTTCGTTTTGACATACATTTTATAGTGAACAATCAGAGTCTCAGTGCCACTCTGCTACCATGGAATAGCCAAGCGGCAGCATATTTTCAGAGGGCGTAGTCTCTCTAGATATCCGGGTTGCCTCCGATGTTTCAATGCCACTGCTGTCTAGGATCGTGTTTACGAGACTACAGAGGGCGTTTTCAGTCCATAAATGACGGCTGTGTGCTTCTATTTGAAGGTTCTGGAAGTATATAAGAGGGGTCTATTGTTTGTGTGTAATGACTAAAATATACTTTTCAAACAAATCAAAGTGGGAACAGTTTATATTTTTATTTGCTCAATCTCAGTGAACTTAGATTCCCAAAGTAACTTTAGAGCTGTGTTTTCCCAGAGTGTGAAACTCCTGAAATTCATCCCACTGAAACCCGTTAACTTTTAAGATGACCCCAATCAGCTCTGTTTGTACGGTGTGATAAGCCACTCTGTTCCCTAGGTGGTGTCAGACGCTGCTGGACAAGGTGTGACCATCACTGGAGAGAATACCTACAACAACTGGGACTGGACCAATTCGGTTGTCTTTGCTGCCACTATTGTCACTACCATAGGTGGGCAATATCTTGAATACAACACTGGAAACAATGAATCATGTACATCTCTCTCCGATAACTGCTGCCAACTCAGTTACCCAATGTCTAACCATAGCAGAAATGAAGCTGCTGTCTGAAAGTCTATACGTTTGTGATTTGCAGGTTATGGTAATGTTGCCCCAAAGACGGCTGGCGGCCGTATATTCTGCATCCTGTATGGCCTGTGTGGGATCCCTCTCTGCCTCACCTGGATTAGTGAGCTGGGCTCGTTCTTCGGAGACAGAGCCAAGCGCCTGGGACAGGTCCTGGTACTCAAAGGCCTTAGTGTGGTAAGACTCACTGGGAATCTCTCAGCACGTTTAATGTGCTGATTTGGATTTCTATCAATGACTTTGGGGGAGGTGCAATACATGACTTAAGCATTTATTAACAGTGGATTAGCCAATGACAAGCCACGTTTAGCCACTGTAGCTGCGTACTAATTACTGAATCCTGTATGGTCCAACTAATGGAGAAGTGTTAGCCTACAAGACATGTTAGCTTTATCACCAGATCTGGTGGAACACTCACAATGACAATTGACATGGTCAAATTAAAGGGGTTGGTCTAACATTGTCACTTGTGTCACATGCCGTTGCTTGTTCTTCTCACTGTGCTTTAGCTTCTGCTTTGGTTGCTCTCTGGGGTCTAGGCCGGCTCACTGTAAAGCCCTTTTTACATCAGCAGTTGTCACCAAGTTCTTTATAAAAATACATTTGAATGATCGATTGATTGTCCCTGTGTGACGTCTGCAGAAAAAGGTCCAGTTGATCTGCACGGCCATCTTCCTCCTGTGGGGTCTGCTGGTACACCTGGTGATCCCCCCGTTTGTGTTCATGTCCCTGGAGGGATGGTCGTACCTGGAGGGCTTCTACTTCTCCTTCATCACCCTCACCACTGTCGGCTTCGGGGACTACGTCGCAGGTAGTTACATAGGCTTTTCATGAAGTAGATGGCATTCCTCAGAAAATATTAGTTTATTTTAAAGAGATATGTGAAGAATGATATCACCTAATTCACGTTAGAGGATCATGAAGTTATTTGGAGGTGGATTCATTGCCTGGTGCAATCCTGCTTGGTCCATGCTGAAGAAAGGGTGACATATACTTAATAAAACTATGTTCTCTTTTTGACTCCACAGGTATCAATCCGAACATAGACTACCCAAGGCTGTACCGGGTGTTTGCAGAGGTGTGGATCTACATGGGTCTGGCCTGGCTGTCTCTGTTCTTCAGCTGGAACGTCCACATGGTTGTGTCGGCCCACAAGGTCCTGAAGAAGAGAAGGCAGAGACACAGGATGGACCACCTGGACCATCGATGGCAGCCCGAGAAGGACGACATCCGCAGCCCTCGCCGCCTCCCCACCGCCGTCGATATCTTCAACTTCCTGTCTGAGAAACATGAGGACTACAGCACCGCCATCAGGCAGATTGGCGCTGCCGCGAAGCCGAAGCCAAAGACGGAATTCAAGGAGTTGAGTCGTTCAAAGAGCTGTAGTGACATCCTGGGAACGAATATCCAAACCCTGGAGCATTCCCCACGCCGCCTGAGGCGCCACCTCAGCATCAGTCACAATATGTTACTAAGCAGCTTTGGGATGGGAGAGGAGGGGCAGAGGCTTATCGAGGATGACCCTGTCTTTATGGGAGACCCTGTCTTTATGAAAGACCCTGTGTTTGAGGAGAACTGTCTGGATAGGGACACTAGAGCGAAGGCTGTTAATGTGTCCAACTCAAAAGAGAACCTAAACCCCGCCGATCTAGGTCCTAACATCAACAAAGACGAGAATGTTCAGAATCAAGATGGTGGAGAGAATAGGTTTACTGTATCAAAGGTAGTGGAGGGGGATTCGGGAGAGGAGAATGATGAGAAAGGCTGAAGCCTTGGATCCATCCTCTTCATGGAGAACTGAATGATGTAATCAAAAGGGGACCATCGCACTCTCCTAGAGGTTTGGTTGGTGCATACAACCTGTGAATTCAGATAAATAAAAAGGTATGATGGGTCTGTGATGGGTCCGCGGATCATCACAACTTTTTATTTATTGTACCCGTCACACCTTTTAATTTATCACCCCATCACACCTTTTTATTTATCACCCCATCACACCTTTTTATTTATCACCCCATCACACCTTTTCATGTATCACACCCATCACACCTTTTTATCCATGTGAACTGAATGATGTAGAAGTATCATAACAAGGTCCTGGGACAACCAGAGACAATGGCAGAGTTAGGATTGGTCATATTCCCCTGTGGTGAGGAGTGGGTCCAAATCTTCTACGGTTTTCCTTAACATAGTGATCAGTGAAATGTATGACCCAGGATTATCACAGCCTAAGACCATGAATACACAGTCTAGACAACTTACTGTCTTCTCTAATGTTTATCTCGATGTTAAACACACATTTAGGTCTGTGGGAAAAGTAAAGAAAGGAAAATATAGCAAACAATGGATTCAGAGTTGCCAGGGTGATTTACCTGACTCTAAAATGAGAACTGAAAGCAACGTAGTTTGTCTATTGTTACAAACTGCCTTCAGAAATAAAGTTTACATGAGTTTCTATGCAATTTCCATGTTTTTTATATGAGTAGATGTAGTGGTTGTGGACTTGAAAAATGAGATGTAAGATATAGAAACATGTTGTATTTTTTGTTTGTCATCACCCCCCCCCACAAAAAAAATCCCCAAAGATCAATTATCAACAATTTGTCAATGTCAGAGAATGGAATATAACTGTTTAATCAATACAAATAGTCCATCAAGATACATGTAAACATAATAACACATCAAGCCTCAGTTTTGGATTGATTCATTTTTTCGACAGTGTGCAGGTCTTTCATCTTTTCCAGTATTCTTATTTTGATTCCTACGCACCCGGAACAGACACTATTGAGTACTAAGGAACTTAAGAGCGCAGACGGCCTCTTATCATTTAACATAATAACACATGCCATGCATCACAGCAATTGCAGTGTTATATTGTGGCAAGCATGTGGAATATTTATACTTTTCAATCATATTATACCAGACAAGATGTACTATACAGAAACAGCACAGACTTTGAGCACAATACAGTTTGAGTGTCATTACTGCATCTATATATACACACACAGACTTTGGAAATCAGAAGTCTGAAAGGAATCATTGGCTACTTCAGATCACAGACCAAGGCTTTGTGGTAGACTGTTCCAATGAGAAGCTTTCCTTCATAGGGAGCTGCTACAGAGGATCCTAGGAGCACACTGCCATCATCAGCATACACCTGGGTCACAACTGGCTTCTCATAGTGGATGTCCCGAATCCTAATGACCTATAAAACAAATTATGATAAAGAAAACCAATTAACGCTTTTGGTACATGGGCTGTGTCCCAAATGGCAGTCTATTCCCTATACAGTGCACTACGCTACTTTTGACCAAGGCCCATAGGGAGTATACTCTACAGGGCAGGTATTCCCAAACTGGGGTCAAATTAAACCATCTGGTGTTCAGCGAAACAACAACACAATGTCTAATACAGGTAGCCTAGTCAAATAATTAACATCCAATCACATTAACTGTTGTTCTCTCGCGGGGATTACACTAACGGTCTGTATGTAGCCAAATGTAGCTGCTACTCATGTTGGTATCTGTACTGATGGCGCAAAAGCCATGACAGGGAGACATAGTGGAGTGTTAACGCACGTGTAAGCAGTTGCTTCCAACGCCACTTGGGTACACTGCAGCATCCACCGAGAGGCTCTTGCTGCCAAGGGAATGCCTGACAGCTTGAAATACGTTTTTGGACACTACAGTGAAAATGGTTATCTTTGTTAAAGCAAGGTCCCTGAACTCTCGTGTATTTTCTGCACTATGCAATGATATGGGCAGCGACCATGTAACGCTTTTACAACATACAGAAGTGCGCTGGTTATGAAGGGGCAAAGTATTGACACGTTTTTTTTTAATTGAGAGACGAGCTTAAAGTTTTCTTTACTGACATAATTTTCACTTGTCTGACGAGTTTCTCACACGACTGGCCTATCTGGGTGATGTTTTTTTTCTTTCTCCGCAACTATATTCAGTGTGTGGGACAACATTGAGGCTATGATTAAGAAGTTGGAGTTCTTCTCTGTCCGCATTAACAAGGACAACACACAGGTCTTTCCATTATTGTATGCTTTTTTGTGTGCAAATGAACTCAAGTTTACGGACAATTTCAAATGTGATATAGCGAAGCACCTGAGTCCGCAATTACGCAGATACTTTCCCGAAATGGATGACACAAACAACTGGATTCGTTATCCCTTTCATACCCTGCCTCCAGTCCACTTACCATATCTGAACAAGAGAGCCTCATCGAAATTGCAACAAGCGGTTCTGTGAAAATGGAATTTAAATCAGAAGCTACTGCCAGATTTCTGGATTGGGCTGCGCTCAGAGTATCCTGTCTTGTCAAATCGCGCTGTTAAGACACTGATGCCCTTTGCAACCACATACCTATGTGAGGTGGATTATCGGCCCTCGCTAGCATGAAAACTAAATACAGGCACAGACTGTCGAAAATTATTTACGACAGACTCTCCAATACATCCCAACATTGCAGAGTCATGTGCATCCTTTCAAGCACACCCTTCTCATTAACCTGTGGTGAGTTATTCACCATTTTCAATGAACAAATAAGGTTTTATATCTAAGATGGTTAAATAAAGAGAAAAATTATTGATTATATTGTTATTTCTGCCCTGGTCCTATAAGAGCTCTTTGTCACTTCCCACGAGCCGGGTTGTGACAAAAACTCACACTCATTCTTATGTTTAATAAATGTATTGTATAGTGTGTGTGTGGCAGGCTTACAATGATGGCAAAAAAACAACATTTGAGAGTGTGCTGACCCTGGTGCTAGAGGGGGTATGCAGCTGGAGGTTGAATGTTTGAAGGGGTACGGGACTATAAAAAGTTTGGGAACCACTGCTATAGGGAATAGGGTGCCATTTGGAACTGAGATCAGAGTGAATTTATTCCTATAATATAATACAACTAGAGAGGACATGGTAAATGAGGCACTAACCTCCGATCCAGGTGGATCCTCAGGGTCACATGCTGCTACCTTTACTCCATTAGGGTGACAACCCAGCCATATGTCACCTGTTACATGGTCCACCTCGATGTTGTCACAGAGAGACCCAACGGCTACAGACTGGTTGGAGACAGACATCAATAGGAATGTGATGGCTGATTGTAATACAGCGGTTGAACCATCTCTAGAAACAATACAAAATATAATATTGTGCCCGTAAAGAAGTTTGCGTTCATATTTGATGTAGTGAAAAAGTTTTACCTTGACATGTACCAAGTCTTTGTTTTTCTTTATCTCAAAAACAGCAATCTCATGGTCCAAAATAGCGGACACGTATAGATACCTGGGGGGGAAAAGCACAGTTATTGTTTTACTGCATAACACACTTTCAAAGAGCACAACAGATTTGTACATTTTAAACGGTTCTATTTTCAATTGTGTAGACTTTACTACAATTGTGGAAACAAAGAAGGCACCTTTTGTCGGGTGACATGTTGATGCCGTTTGCAGATAGGAAGCCATCGCCCACTGCCTTCACTCCTCCAGGGCTGTAGTAAACCACATCAGCCCAGGGTAGACCCAGGAAGACAGCCAGCATGTGTAGCACTTCACTGGGATAGGAGTGATCGTTGGTGGCATAGAAGCTCTCCACACCCACAGCCACAATGTCATTCACACTGAGAGAGTAAAGGGCAAAAACATAAAGAATTAGCCAAGCAGAAAAACACCACTGTGGAACTCTCACTGGTCATACTGTACAGTAAGTACATAGCCAATGTGGTTCATCCACATCATGTAAATGTAAACATCTCACACCTACCTATGAAGGAGATCATGCTTTATAGTTTTCAAGTGCACAATGGTGTTGTCCTCTTCGACAAATAGAAAGATCTCTACCTGGCTGGTGTAATGTTGAGGATGATTGACAACAAACAGATGAATGGTTTTATCTGGAAGGAGATGGGAGTTCAGCAGTGAGAAATATGGTCTCTACTGTCCCCTCTGGTGTCTAAGGCTCTCTATTGCTTGACAGGGAAGGCACACACACACACACACACACAGTAGTGTTCATAATTCCATAGGCAATGGTCTGAAGGGTGTTCCCAATTTGGGATAATCTGGTCTGGAATGGAGAGATTTGCTGCGATTTCTGACTTGAGTAACTAGAATAATTGCTGACACATGTTTTACTGTATACTGTATTGTTTTACTGTATACTGTACTGTTGTACTGTATACTGTATTGTTTTACTGTACTGTTGTACTGTATTGTTTTACTGTATACTGTACACTATTGTTTTACTGTATACTGTACTGTTTTGCTATACAGTACCAGTCAAATGTTTGGACACACCTACTCATTCAAGGGTTTTTCTTTATGCCAAGAGTGTGCAAAGCTGTCATCAAGGCAAAGGGTGGCTAATTTGAAGAATCAAAAACATATTTTGATTTGTTTAAAAAAAAAATGGTTACCTCATGATTCCATATGTGTTATTTCATAGTTGTGATGTCTTCGCTATTACTCTACAATGTAGAAAATAGTAAAACATTCAGAAAAACCCTTGAATGAGCAGGTGTGTCCAAACTTTTGACTGGTACTGTATATTGTACTGTACTACACCCTGTCCAATGTTTTTGAAACAAACTAATTTCATATGTGAGAGCTAAATATCCCATACTTTACCTGTCTCGTCAATGTAGACACTGATTCCATGGGGGTTGAAGGAGTCCCGGTCCAGGTCTCCTTTGATTGTCAGCTCCACAGGGATCAGTCTGGGGTCCAACAGGTCCAGGGTATAGATCTTCCCTGGGTCATCAGAGAACGAGGGCATTCCAGGATATTTCAAGCCCTGGGTGGGGGGGTAATGATTCGACATGCGTGACAATGTTAAGTCCTAAATGGCACCCTATTCCCTATATAGTGCACTACTTTTGACCAAATTAGTGCACTATGTAGGGAATAGGGTGCCATTTGGGATACAAACAGGGTGTATGTATTGTATTGTTAAAAACAGTTGTTTTATTCTGTAAAAATAGTTATTTTATCATCAGTGTGAGGGAGGTATGTTCAACATGTAATATGAATTGAGGACAATATTTTAATTACTCAGTGTGCCTTACCAGAATATGCTTGCCATTAAGGATCGCATCATGACAATGGATATTACTTACGGTGCTTATGATGGCCAGTCCATCTCGGAGTATGGTTAAGTCCTCTGCTCCATATTCTGTACATATAGGATTGTCCACAAACCATTAGCAATAGCCTATTCTTTTTATCCCATAGGCCAAAGGCCTTCATTGAACATAACATCATCATCATTATGACACCAAACAAAGCATGCTGGGACACGTTGATACTTTGTCTATTAGTCTAATGGACTTCAGCCCTGACACTTGCCCAACTAGCGGTTATACAGCCTGATCTCATCACATATACTGAGAAGACTCATTATTTTGAGCCTACTGGAATAACTGGAATAGGCTCAAAGTAGAACGGGCTATTTCAACATTACATTAGTATCTATCTCACACCGATGTGAAACACAGAATAACTATACTATATGTATTAATTAAAGCATGAACTGTTATAATGTCAATGTATGATTACAATTTAATGGACTGGTTCAGACCTACCTATATTCTTTAATAGGTGACAGTTGGGGAGGCGTTTTACAGGCACTTCTCTGTTGGCAAGGGCTATTTCACTGCAAATAGAACCCGGTTAATATTACTTTGGAGTGAAAGCAAAAGCAACACAGATCATTCTGAATCCCGCTTTTAACACTGTCACACCACTGCTCAATTCACCTAAAGTAGTTCACTTCAAAGTTGCTAAAATACTATTTTTCAAATATAACTTTTAATGTCTGAGGCCTCTGTTGACAATGTCAATATTGTAAACTCTGATCAGGGAAATGTAGCATGATTCCAAAGAAGATACACATGCCCAATAATGTTAAAATGTTCAGCAACCATGCAGCCTACCTCAATTTAAGAAGTCTTTGCCCCAAAAGAGCTGCCAAGGCAGCAATGCAGATGGTAACAAGCACCCACTTCATGGCAGACAAACTCTTTCCCTTGGTCAAAGGTTATGAAAGCAGTGTGCAAAATGTGGGTGCGGTGTACAAGCAGAGTGCAATTGCACAGTTGAACCATGGGGCGCGCTGTAGTTCAGCAATTCCTAGAGGGAGGTCAAACCTGCAGTCCCAAAACTGTGATCCCAGGGTTCATGATGATGATATTGTCCACATCTATTGTTTGCTGCTTTTAAGACAAATGAGTTGACAACTAAACAACAGTTAAGACTTGCACGCCAAATTAGCAGCCCACATTTCATGTAAAGAAGTTAACACACTTGTGAAGAAAACAATATTCAGTTACATCACAACTGACTCTAGTTCACTTTACAAAGAGGGTAAAAAAGCTTATAAAATACTTGTTTTCCATGTCAAATCAGTGAGACGTATCTGTAATTTAAACATAACTTTAAACTCTACGCAGTGGTGTAAAGTACTTAAGTAAAAATACTTTAAAGTACTATGTTTTTTGGGGTCTGCACTTTACTATTTATATTTTTGACAACTTTACTTTTACTTCACTACATTCCTAAAGAAAATAATGTACTTTTTACTCAGTACATTTTACCTGACACCCAAAAGTTACATTTTGAGTGCTTAGCAGGACAGGAAAATGACCAATTCACGCACTTATCAAGACAACACATGGTCATCCCTTCTGCCTCTGATTTGGCAGACTCACTAAACACAAATGCATCTTTCGTAAATAATGTCTGAGTGTTGGAGTGTGCCCCTGGCTATCCATACATTTTAAAAATAAGAAAATGGTGCCATCTGCTTTGCTTAAAGAAGGAATTTGAAATGATTTACACTTCTACTTTTGATACTTAAGTATAATTTTGCAATTACATTTACTTTGGATACTTAAGTATATTTAGTACCAAATACTTTTAGACTTTTACTCAAGTAGTATTTTACTGGGTGACTTTTACTTGAGTAACTTTCTATTAAGGTATCTATACTTTTACTCAAGTATGACAATTGGGTACTTTTTCCACCACTGCCTCCATGGGATCGGTATCCCCCCCACGGGATGGTTGAAATAAAGAGCGATAATGATATTAGCATGACGTTGTAAGTGTTGGTCAATTTCTTCAACAAATGATCAGGTCTATATAATTATCAAACATACATTAGTAATGGAAAGGAAACACAGACTCTGTTTAAGTATTAAAATACTCCTTTTAGTAATACAATTGTAGGCAGAAGTTGGTACAGAGTACAGTATAACAGTACATGATAGTTCTCCCCAAGTTCTGCAAAATGTCTAAGACATCCTGCAACTCATATAGCCTCTCCCAGTCCTCCTTGCGTGAGTTTCCCTGGTAACATTTTAATAAATCTAACCTCCCCTTGACAGCAGTAACCATCTTATCAGCAATTAAAAGCTCAGAAATGGGTTTGACCAAAACTTGACCTTTCGTCACAAGTATAGGGTCATAACAAGGTGAACGAGTGTAAGCATCTTCTGAAAGGTGGCTGGTTTTATCAGGTCTGTGACAGCCTTGTGTTCTCAGAAAACCAGACAACCATGGTGGGATCCAGACAGGAGTCTGAACATAGAAGCCTTCTGATAGTGTCTGAAGGTCACAACACTCAAAAACAGGTTTTAACACACACACAGAGGTCTCCTGAAGAGGAGACCTTTCAGTTTATCATAACATAATTGATTTACCCCTTAAAAAGGCCTTGGTTTAACCCTCTTCATAAGTAACAAGAACATTTCTCAGGACATAGACATGTCTTATATGGGCAGAAAGCTTACATTCGTGTTAATCTAACTGCATTGTCCAATTTACAATAGCTATAACAGTGAGAAAATACCATACTAATGTTTGAGGAGAGTGCACAACAACAACAAAAATTTAATCACAGCAACTGGTTTGATATATTCACCTCTGAAGGTAAATAATGCTCTTACATTCAGTAGTCTTGCTCTGATTTGTCATCCTGAGGATCCCAGAGATAAAATGTAGCTTAGTTTTGTTTGATAAAATCAATTTTTATATTTAAAAAACCTTCACACATCTAGATGTGTGAAGGTTAGTGTATTTTCTGTAGGGAAGCTAATTATCCATAATTTATGACATTCCTGGAAGTGTGTAAACTTACATTTTTTATTACCATATCATTTTTGTATGTTCTCTATAGTTATGTATTTGAAAATGTTTCAGTTAACCAATTCGGCACATTTGGGCAGACTTGAAACATCATTTGAACAGTAATGCAACGGTTCATTGGATCAGTCTAAAACGTTGCACATACACTGACACCTAGACTCCTAAGTGAGATATTGGCCTTTCATTTGCATTTCAAATGATATTTTACCAGATCTAATGTGCTATATTCTCCTACATTAATTTCACATTTACATACACTTCAAAGTGTTTCCTTTCAAATGGTATCAATAATATGCATATCCTTGCTTCAGGTCCTGAGCTACAGGCAGTTAGATTTGGATATGTCATTTTAAGCATTTATTTTTAAAGGGTCCTTAACAGTCAGCTTATTCTTATCAAGAAGCCAATGTCATGCATTTCAAATGTCATTTCTCCAGTCATTTATCAACTTTTATACAATATGGCACTTGCAACATTACAATGTATTGTTACAGGTCTTTTTCAGTGCACCAGCGTTATCTTTGACATATCATTTTGTCAACTATATTGCAAATCTAACTTCCAGTGATTAGACAGAGCGTGCAATGAATTAACTTTAAAATATGTTTTTTTACTTGGCAAGTTGAACCCCACAGGCCATGGCAGAATTCAGTACGGCACAACATTGAGGAACTTTCAGCTAGATATACATTATGTAGAACAGACATCCCTCCCTGTCATATAGAGTAAGGAATCTTGTTAACTCTATTCATTGCATTTCTATCTGCAATGTTCAGTACGTTGCACACTTGCACTCTTCCGACCACAACCCACGTCAGATGGCTGTTTTCTACATAGAGCATTGGCTACTGGTCTACCTTGGCTAGATCACAGACCAAGGCTTTCTGGTAGATTGTTCCAATGAGAAGCTTTCCTCCGTAGGGAGCTGCTACAGAGGATCCTATGAGCACACTGCCGTCATCAGCATACACCTGGGTCACCACTGGCTTCTCAGAGTGGATGCCTTTAATCTGAATCACCTGTGAAAACAATATCATGAAATGTAGATGTATACCAGACAGTGAGCATTACATAGGGAACGCAATAAAAAGACGTCCACCCCAGGTCCAGTCTAAATCCAAGTCCACTGTCCACTCTGAGTCCACTCCAAGTCCACTCTAATTCCACTTTAAGTCCACTGTCCACTCTGAGTCCACTCCAAGTCCACCCCAAGTTCACTCCATGTCCACTCCATGTCCACTCCAAGTCCACCCCAAGTCTACTCCATGTCCACTCTAAGTCCACTCCAAGTCCACTTTAAGCCCAGTCCAAGTCCACTCCAAGTCCACACTAATTCCACTCTAAGTCCACTTTAAGCCCAGTCCATGTCCACTCTGAGTCCACTATGAGTCCACTCCAAGTCCACTCTGAGTCCACTCCAAGTCCACTCTAAGACCACTTTAAGTCCAGTCCAAGTCCACTCCGAGTCCACTCTGAGCCCACTCCGAGTACACTCTAAGACCACTTTAAGTCCAGTCCATGTCCACTCCAATCCACCCCAAGTCCACTCTGTCCACTCTAAGTCAACTCTAAGACCACTGTAAGTCCACTCCAAGTCCACCCTAAGTCCACCCAAAGTTCACTCCATGTCCACTCTAAGACCACTTTAAGTCCAGTCCATGTCCACTCCAAGTCCACTTCAAATCCACCCCAAGTCCACTTTAAGTCCACTTTAAATCCACTCTGAGTACACTCCAAGTCCACTTTAAGCCCAGTCCATGTCCTCTCCAAGTCCACTTTAAGCCCAGTCCATGTCCACCCTGAGTCCACTCCAAGTCCACTCCGAGTCCACTCTAAGTCCATTCTGAGTACACTCTGTGTACACACTAAGTCCACTCCAAATCCACCCCAAGTCCACTCCAAGTCCACTCCAAGTCCACTCTTAGACCACTTTAAGTCCAGTCCATGTCCACTCTAAGTCAACTCCAAGTCCACTCCAAGACCACTTTAAGTCCAGTCCATGTCCACTCTAAGTCCACTCTAAGTCCATTGCTCTGGTGTGTTTCCTCTCGTACAGTAGTTGGAATGTACTGTAGTCCAGCACCTTTTACCTATAGCATAGTAGAGGCGTGAACATGTGAAAACAATGTTGGTGTATAGTACAGAGATACAGTGCTGGTATATGCAGAAAAGCAGTTCACTCAGGAAGTTTCAATAGCACACGGCAGGTGTACGAACCTCAGATCCAGGTAGATCCTCAGGATCATTTTGAAATAGTTTCCAGCCATTAGGGTGACAACCTATCCACAAGTCGCCAGTCTCAGGGTCAACATAAATGTTGTCAACAAGAGAGCCCACTTCCACGACCTGCTGACAAAGAATAATATCACGTGAGCTATAAAAATAAAGAGAGTCACACACTCTATTTATATATAAACTCCCAGTAATTTATTGGGTAAAACACCCAACGTTTCGGCATCACTGTGCCTTCTTCAGGGTGCCTGATAGCAGAGGGTGCCTTCTTCAGGGTGCCTTCTTCAGGACACAGTGAATGCTGAAACTTTGTTTTTTTACCCAATAAATTACTGGGAGTTTATATATATTCGGTGTGCGACTCTCTTTATTTTTAGACTTATAGTTTATTCGCCATTAGTCAGCACCTCTACACTAAATCCATTTCTTTGGGTGTGCGCCAGCTCATGCTTTTTAAAATAATAATATCATGAAATGAGTTTTAAAGAGCCTATTCTGGATTCAGATACACAAGCAATGGGAGAGAATAAACACATCAGATTTAGAAGGCTTTCAACAGAGCAGCATGTTTCAATAGTCCATTTGACTACTTACCAGGTGTAAAACAAATCTGCCATTTCTTATATTTTACCTTCACTGGGGCCAAACCATTGCTTTCCAGTCGCTCCAAAACATGTATGTTGTGGTCAAATAAGTCTGCCACATATATGTGCCTACATGAAAGCATAAATAGTTATATGTTACATATATGTTACGTCGCTAGTTAGTTACACCAACAGGTCTTATCATGTCAACATGTGATATCCACTCTATAATCAAACACTTAACAGGTTTGACTGTCCATATGGACAGTACTCAAAGCGCTTTGAGATTCTTTATGTAATGTAATAATTTTTTTTAATTGTAATTTTATCAGACGCTCTTATACAGAGCGACTTACAGTAGTGAGTGCATACATTTGAATACTTTAAAAAAAATAAAAAATTTAAATGTCATACTGGTCACTCGTGGGAATCGAACCCACAACCCTGGCGCCATGCTCTACCAACTGAGCTACACGGGACTGAATATTTGAATAGCGCTATAGAGGTTGAATACATTATTCATCTAATTATTGTACCTTTTGTCAGGTGAGATGTTGATGCCATTGGCCATGTAAAATCCCTCAGCCACTACTTTGACCTCTTCAGGGCTGTAATACACAACGTTAGACCAGGGCTGAGCCAGAAGTATCTCCAGGGTATTCAGAGTACCTCCACCGAAATAGTGATCGTTGGTGGCATAGAAGCTCTCCACTCCCACAGCCACAATGTCATTCACACTAAGAGAAAACCACAGATCAACTTAAAACACGATTTACTCTAAATGGCATATTAAAGAACTGTTGGATGCATAACAACATTACAAAACAAAAATGAGCACTAGTTTGTGCTCAGTTCAAATGTCCCTAATTTCTCCAAACTCTCCAGTCTTGAGAGTAGCCAAGTTTAAGAGGATAGGCTACATTTCCATGTTGTTACCATGTAATTAACACTTTTAGCCCTGCTGTAATATGAAACTCTACCGACAATCTAGGTAATAAACCAAATTGGTTTGAAGCAATGACGTGACTTTAGCTCTTGCATACCTGTGAAGGAATTCATGCTTTATGGTTTTCACATAGACAAGGGAGTGGTCCTCCACAACAAAAAGAAAGATCTCCACTTGGGTTTTTTGTTGAGGGTGATTGACCACAAACAGGTATACTGAGTTATCTGGAAAGTGGAGAAAACATTCAGCTCAATCAATAGATCCGTCTTGTGTTTTTGACAGTTCTCTTTTCACATAAGAGAAGAGTGGGAAGAGCAGCAGAAGCATTTCAAAATCTGTTTGCGTCCCAAAATGGCACCCTATTCCCTATATAGCGCACTACTTTTGACCAGCGCCCTGTAGGGAATAGTGTGCCATTTAGGGAATAGGGTGCCATTTGTGACACAGATTCTGGGTTTTATTTACCCGTCTCATCTGTGTATACACTGATCCCATGTGGATTGAAGGAGTCCAGGTCAAAGCCTCTCCCCATGCGGAGCTCCACTGGTTTCATCCTAGAATCTTCACTCATATCAAGGGTGTACATCTTTCCAGGGGCATCTGAATAGGATGGCAATACAGGATCCTTCAAGCCCTAGTAATTCCAATAATATTAAGATTAATATTAGGATATGTTAATAGATAGCCTAATACATTTGTTTGCGACTATATTTTTTATGTTGGGTGTTTCATATAGGGTCAAGTCAATGTTGTAACTCACAGTGCTAATAATAGCAAGTCCATTGGGAAGTATTGTGAGGTCCTCTGATCCGTACTCTGTCAGAAATCAAATCACATGTGTTCAGATATGGCTTTACAGGCAAATAACGTTGTACAGTTACTTCATTTAATACCATTGAACATGTGGCATAGAGTTTAAGGCATGCCTTTTATATCCATGCCAGCACTGTTAAAGTTCCCAATGTCTTGTACATATGTGTACTGTACGCACCAAGGCTTTTGATTGGATGGCAGTTTGGGAGGTGGGTTTGGACAAGCTTTCTGGAAGCAAGAGTCCTTCTCCTGCAATGTAAAATAAGGTTCATAGTTACATCCCTTCAAATGGTTCAAACTTCAGAATAACACAGCAATTTCAACACTGTAGTTATGGGGGCATTTTTATGTGTCTATGTACAAACAATCATAAATATAGCCTAGTCATCTATCACATCTTGTATAGCCTCAGACTACTGTAACTTGAGCATTGAGATCAGATTTATGTCTTCATAGGCTGACAGAAAAGGCCATGCTTGGCACACTGCATTGCTGTTTGTCAACAACATGTAGTGACCCTCAATCTCTCAATTTATAAATTCAGAAAAGTGAAAATAACCCAAACCATTATTACTCAGTAATAAAGCACTGGCTAATAAAGGAAATATAAATAGAAAAACAGGTTAGTTTGCTTATATAGCTTGTTGTCAACAAAACAACTTTTTGAGGTTGCTAGCAAAAATACTAAATTGGCTAGCTAGCTACTATAACAGCTAACGTTAGCATGCAATTATATTACAGCTAAAAAAACTACATAAACACCGCCTACCTTAAGTTAATAACTCTCTCTCCAACAAATGCTGATAAAGCAGCAACAAAAAGTGATATGACAACCAGCTTCCCCATGTTGAATAATTAGATAGTAGTAAATTGAGCAACTTTCTAGATAACTTCACATGTTCTGTTGAAGATCTGCAAGTCTCAGCCAGTGACGCCCTGCCCCGGAGACGACCCCTATCTCCCGCAGACTCACTGAGCGGCCACAACGCAACTGTAGTTGACGTAAAATGTTAACATGAGCAGCGGCTGATGTCAAATGTTGCCACTGAATGTGTGCGATGTGCATTCCAATGTTGTGTATAAACTCTGGATGCCTAACAGGGAGCGCTTTATTGAAGCCATCTTGGTATTCCTTCTCCGTTGTAAAAAAACGTATTTTGGTAGCTATAGAAATGCATGTATTAATGTCTACATTTGTTTGTGACATGTTTATTCTATTACAGACACCTTCATGCATACTTTTAAATAATATGTGAGCTAAACATAAAAATACAAAATGTAAAAAAAATATTAAAGCATTTCCATCAAGTTTTTTTTTTTTTTTTAAGTACTGGTACTGTCCACACTACAAGAAAAAAATACTTAAATACATGCAATTTTTTCCTTGAAACATTGAATTGAAATACTGTAGAATTTCATTCATTCCTATGGAGGACCACTCCCACTGGGGAGTGCCAATATGGCCGCCTGGTGGCTTCAAAGCCTCTCAATGGCCAATACAGAGATTCTGCAATCCAGGGCTTAGATACATTATTGGTGCATACACTGTACTGATGTCAGTGATATAGTAGACTTTTCCTTGGTACCAGAATATGTAGGCAATTACCTTCCATTATAGGCTATTCAATCAATTACAGACTCTCTCCCCAGAACCAATAGATTATATTTTAGGACAATAGTGAATTTGATTTTAAAATCTCAATCTGCACATGAACAGCTGAAATCACTCAGAACAGAATACAACATATCCTGGTATCAATGCAGTAGTGGACATCAATCATAATATATCCTGGTATCAATGCAGTAGTGGACATCAATCATAAGATATCCTGGTATCAATGCTGTAGTGGACATCAATCATAAGATATCCTGGTATCAATGCTGTAGTGGACATCAATCATAAAATATCCTGGTATCAATGCAGTAGGAAGGTGGCGATAGGTCACCATGCAACAATGCTCAATGTGTAATACTGTTGTGTGGGAAACATTTTGGGCTTTTTTCCTTGAGACAAATAAAACGCTGAGTAACTCAATTAATTACCCCTTCTTGAACTTTAACACCAAAGTACTCATTCTCAGTTCCATCTGTTTGCAAGGTCCAAACTATTTGATATTTTACAAATTCCATTGGCATTAGTGCCAGTGAATTTAAGCTCCAGAGTGGCGCAGTGGTCTAAGGCAATGCATCTCAGTGCTAGAGGCATCACTACAGACCCTGGTTCGATCCCGGCTGTGATCGGGAGTCCCATAGGGTGGCGCACAATTGGCACTGCATCGTCCGGGTTAGGGGAGGGTTTGGCTGGGGTAGGCCGTCATTGTAATAAGAATTTGTTCTTAACTGACTTGCCTAGTTAAAAAAAATAGAAAACATTTGTTGTTTAGACTCCATTACATAATACGTTAGGCTGGGCTAGTTGAAATAAATTCATCTGTCTGTGTTGCTTTTCCACCAATCTAACCATGCATATATTTGCCAGGGTTTCTACAGCATCAATGTCGGTAAATTTCACAGAAAGAACAGAAAACATACAATGATAAAGAAATATTCATACCTGCCTGTTTAAAATTGTTTATTTATGAAGTCGATTTTTTTTGCAAGTGATAAGACTCCTCCCAAATTAAAAACCAAAAGTTACAAAATTGCCTATGTATTCAAAATCATGTGTAAGAGACCGCATTAAAAAACAAACATGTATACAGAAGTAAAAGTAACACCAAATTGGCAAACTATTGACCCTGTGATAGTCAGCATTTGGTGCATGCAACCTAACAGTTTCTGTAGAGTATCTACAGATGTCCAATCCAAGTACGATAGCTTCTAACAACTTCAAAACACCGGTAACTCCTGCACTTAACAGTAGTGTGTGAGCAACTATCCACCACTGCCAAGTGGAGGCTACATCAGAGAATCCTGTCTCGTTTTGTGAAGTTGTCTACAGGTTCAGTGTATTGCAACAGCAGGAATCCCCAAACAAACTGTTTCAAGCTAGACTGTATATTTGGGACATACAAAATAAATGTTATTATCCATTCTCTTCTTCTTCATCATGTCTACATTGTATTAGAATTCCTAGACCACTGGCATTTTGTGAAGTAACACACCTCATGTATGTTATTTACTACTTTCAATCATCCAGACAGGTGCGACAATAAAAAATGATCTCAAGTCCAGATCTCAAAATATAACTGAACAGGGAAAAGCAATTTCAACATCTTTTCTCCATCATTCTTCTCAACGTAATAAAAAGGAAACCCACGGGCCAGGCCAACACATAGTAGAGAGTGGGGTGGGCTGAACCGAACCACGGGCCCACACAAACATAGGTGAGGAGGTCCCATGAGGAGGTGGTGGTTTCAGGGCTGTGCCCCGGTGGCAGATGGGAGGAGGAGGTGGTGGTTTCAGGGCTGTGCCCCGGCAACCGCTGGGAGGAGGTTTCAGGGCTGTGCCCCGGTGGCCACTGGGAGGACGTGGTGGAGGTTTCAGGGCTGTGCCCTGGTGGCCACTGGGAGGACGTGGTGGAGGTTTCAGGGCTGTGCCACGGCGGCCGCTGGGAGGGGGTGGTGGAGGTTTCAGGGCTGTGCCATGGTGGCCGCTGGGAGGTGGTGGAGGTTTCAGGGCTGTGCCACGGCGGCCGCTGGGAGGAGTGGTGGAGGTTTCAGGGCTGTGCCCCGGCCGCTGGGACTTGTGGGGCCAGAGTGTTGGGGGCAGAAATGACAGGTGATCCAGCGTTGTTAGCCAGTGCCTTTGTGGAGGTGATACCTAGAAGAGATAGTGGACACATTCTCACCAATGACTCCTACTGTCAGTACACTTATTGACAGGAAGTAAAAGAAGAGAGCAGTGTGATCTATGGTCAGTAGCAGGGCTGTGGTGGTCACAAAATTTCATCAGCCGGTGATTGTCAAGCAAATAACTGTTGGTCTCACGGTAATTGAACCTTCAGGCCACTGATGCAGACCGTAGGAACATTTACATTGTAAAAAGTCTAATAAATATAGCCTACACCATCACAATAAATCCATGATTTATTTTAGGTCTAAAGAAACATGATATGAAGAAAATGTAGACTATTTCAGAAGAACAGAATAGCATACTCTGAGTTGTCCTTACGTTAGGTCCTGATGTGGCTATGACAAATGGCTGTGGGCTACACTAGTTCATTTAGCAGACAATATTTGCTTAGAATTCCGTGGCATTATTTTGTAGTATGAAGAATACAATTGAACAAAGCTGAATAAAATATAAATATTTTCTCCAAATGATTTGAGGGTGTGCGCACATGCGGCTATTCTGTGTTGAGCGGTTAACAAAGAAATAGGTACTCTTATTTGCTTAATTTAGAGTTATTAATGTAACTTTAGTTCTACAAATGCTATATGTTTAGATTTTTAATAGATTGTAAGGCTGCATGATGCGACTAATGATGATTTGAAAAAAGTCGCTTGAAAAAGCTTGAGCTCTGCTTTGTTTTTTGCGCAGGCTAGACACACTTCATCAGTCTCTCATTCACAATTTGACAAGCACTTGATAACGCCTCGAATTTCACGGCGGCATCCCCTTTGTGGCCATAATGTACCCTAAAATAAATCTATTCTCAATCACGTGATCGGGTCTTTCTCACAGGCTACAAGTTAAGACAAACACATCGTGGACGCAACTGCGCGTATCCTTATCCAATTCAGAGGTGAAGATATTAGAAGAACTGCCCACATTTACTTTTAAAATCAGCCAACAAGTTGAGTCGGTCTAACGAACAGCAAAAGCACTAACCTGTCAATCTACTATCCCCCATAGTACAAAAGTTGACCTATTCTATTCTGTGCAGATATAAATATTCCAAACATAGTCTGGGACAGTTGTGGGATGCAATAGATCCCAAATTAATATAATTACTAGCATCAACAAAAACTATTTTAACGCAATGTGGCTGACACAATAGATCAAAACGATTAGCTTAAAATATTGATAAACTATTAGGCTATTTCTTCACATTATAAGGGCAGCAATGCACACGGCATCTATGCACTTAAATAGCGGATGGAGGACGGTTTTCCGTGATTTTCATGCCAGCCAGGTTGGCTGTACTCCTGTTGTAAATATAAGCAATGTGCTTAATACTAGGAAAGTTGAGAAATAAATATAGTAGGTCTAGCCTATAGAAAGCTGATGGGATCCTCCTCTATTTAGTAGAGGCCATCACTCTGTTTTCTAGCGCAAATAAATAGCCTATAGAAATGTTGCGCAACATGAGCTCATGGGCTCTCATGAAGTGTTTGATTAGATTTTAGATTACATTGATGTCAGAGTGATTAGAGGGACAATGGAGTGCTGAGTACCAGGCAGTTAGCAAGTTTGGTAGGCTACTAATGACCAGCAGCAACATTATAGCTTGGAGAAGTCTAATTACTGTGACTAAACGGTCATGTGGAATTTGACTGCCTTCATGACACGTGACTGGCGGTATGGCGGTAATTCGGTCACTGCAACAGCCCTAGTCAGGAGGAGTACTCACCATAGATCACAAATAAAACAGTGGTGTTGGGAAACCATTCAATCAACGTACAGAGTTCAAAGAGTAATGATAACAGCACATCTTCCCAGGGAGTTGAGACAGAGGTTCCGTCCCGAATGGCACCCTATACCCTAAATAGTGCACTACTTTTGACCGAAGCCCTACGGTCCTCAGAACACAGTGTTGGATGACTTACCTGCCATCATACTGGAAGAGCTGACTGGAGTGGAGCTGGTAACCATTCCTCCAGGAGTGCTGCCCCTTCCCTGATCTTTAACAACGGGGTCTGGCATCAGAGAGAGAGAGAGACAATCAGATATCTTCTAAATCAACATGCATTAACACAATCCACCGACAGCTATGATAGCAACACTCATTAACCCAATCCACCGACAGCTATGATAGCAACACTCATTAACCCAATCCACCGACAGCTACGATAGCAACACTCATTAACCCAATCCACCGACAGCTACGATAGCAACACTCATTAACCCAATCCACCGACAGCTACGATAGCAACACTCATTAACCCAATCCACCGACAGCTACGATAGCAACACTCATTAACCCAATCCACCGACAGCTACGATAGCAACACTCATTAACCCAATCCACCGACAGCTATGATAGCAACACTCATTAACCCAATCCACCGACAGCTATGATAGCAACACTCATTAACCCAATCCACCGACAGCTATGATAGCAACACTCATTAACCCAATCCACCGACAGCTATGATAGCAACACTCATTAACCCAATCCACCGACAGCTATGATAGCAACACTCATTAACCCAATCCACCGACAGCTATGATAGCAACACTCAAACTCTCTGACGTCAAGAACAACAGACCGGTATGCCTTCTTTCTTTTTTTCCCAAAAACACTTGAGCGTGTCATCTGACCTAGTTCTCCCATGTCACCCTGTTCCTCTGCACACGCCACTTGCTTCCAGTCGAAGCTGGCATCATCTCCAAGACCCTGATGCTTGCCTACGCAGCAGTAAGAGGAACTGTCCCTCCCTATCATCAGGCTTATTTGAAAACCCTACATCCCAACCTGAGCCCTTCGTTCCACCACCTCTGGTCTATTGGCCCTCCCACCCATACTTTGAGGGAAAGTGAATTTGATATGATTGTGATGTATTGTTGTCTCACCAAGCTATCTTAAGATGAATGCACTAATTTTAAGTCGATGTGGATAAGAGCATCTGCTAAAGGGCTAAAATGTATACTGTAGTCACATGAACTCCCCTGAAGAAACTGTAAATATCTGTTAAAAAGCCTTCTGCGTCAATGTGTTCAATGGCTGCAAGAGAATCCACTGAATATGAACCTTCTTTTTTAACAAGTACTTGAAAAAGATTTTTAAAGTATTGTATTGAGGCATAATTTAGCACCATAATCTTAATATCTAGCGAGGGTTCTAGTATTTAAACATTCAGTTAGGTGTCTAATGCAGCAGGCCTATATTTTACATTTTTTTAAACATTTTTAGTCATTTAGCAGACGCTCTTATCCAGAGCGACTTACATTTCATAAAAAAATTTTTTTCCCGTACTGGCCCCCCGTGGGAATCGAACCCACAACCCTGGCGTTGCAAACACCATGCATTGCAAACACCATGCTCTACCAACTGAGCTACAGGGAACACCTGTAGCACGTATATCTAGAGGTCTGAGTGGAGGCGGAGGGGAAACTCACAGAAGTATGGGTGTTCCATGGCCTCCCGGGCCGTGAGGCGAGCGTTGTGGTCGTAACGCAGCAGCTTGTCCAGGAAGTCCAGTGCCTCTGTGCTCACCAGGTGCTGGTTCTCACTGTGCACAAACCTCTCCCACCTCTTACGGGAGTGTCTGGAGAATGGACCAGGAGAGAGAGGTCAATACATAAAATCAAGCCAACATTCATTCAGAGTGTAGATTCACAAAGTTCTCTCAATACACTTGACAAAGAAGTTTAGGGAAAAAGGAGACAAAAAAATAGGAACAAGTCATATCAATATATGGAAAGAGACTGGTGGCCAAATTCACTGTACCCATGAGTACTCTTAAATTGTCATGTCTGAGGGGCTTTCGCCGTTCAACTCTTTCTGTTTCTATGGGTCAATATATTGGGCATTACTAACCTGAATTACTCAAGGCAGGGGTCAGGTGTAAACTTACATTCACATTGTGTATTTGGACCATTTAGTAATACATTCTGAAGCCCAGTTCTGTTGAAGTAATCTGACGATGAAATGTTGGATATTCTTACCTGCCCAGAATGTCATTAAACCGTGGGTCTAGTTCAATGTTGTACTTGTCGATGTAGTCATACAAGTCCTCTGTGCCGAGGACTTTAGCAATCCGTACGAGCTGTAAAACAGAAACAAAACATTTTAGAGGGAAAACAAACTAAATCAAAAGCCTAAGGCCTAAATCTGGAATTCAACTGGCAGTCAAGTAAGAGGGCTAGAAGTATGCACTAAATATCAACCATCAGCCTTGTTGTAAAGACTGTAGTCTCATCATGATCAACACATTGTTTGAGGTTTGTTCATCAGCACTGAGAGACTCAATTCTTCTCACCTGATTGTAGACAAACCAAAAGACTCAACCAAAATACTTACTTGTAATCCTACAGAAATGTGCAATTCAACAGGCAGTCAACTAAGAGAGCAACAAGACATCCACTTGATAGTTAAAATCAGTGCTGTTGTAGTAGAGACTGTAGCATCAGGATTCAATATCAAGACATTGTGATCAGCACCATGAGACAATTCTACCTGGTCGTAGTTGTCGTGTCCATGGAAGAAAGGCTCCTTCCTGAAGATCATGCTGGCCAACATACAGCCCAAACTCCACATGTCTAAACTGTAGTCATACATCTGAAATAAAGAGAGAGGAGAGGGGGAGAGAGTGAGAGCTGTGCTTAAAACAACAATGACTACATTACTATACCAACTTATTAGAACTACATTAACAACATGCTACTATAGATTTGTGGCCAACTATACTAGTTAGTTTCATGTTTATAACTAGTCTGGTCAGACTGTATTGAGTGGTCTCACCTGATAGTCTACCAGCAGCTCAGGTCCTTTGAAGTAGCGCGAGGCCACTCTCACATTGTACTCCTGGTTAGGGTGGTAGAACTCTGCCAAGCCCCAGTCGATCAGACGGAGCTACAAGAGAACTTTAGTTAATAATACATTCTAATTCCTAATTCTGAGTTCTAGTTCTATGATAATAACACTATTAATAAACAGGCCTTATATAGAGCTTTTCTAAATCCCAAAGAAGCTTTACAATAAGGAAACTAAAACGTCTAACAAAGACATCTGGTTAATTATGGTAGTGATACAAGCTATAGTAACAGAATGAATGAAAGTAGGAGACTGAATTCATACCTTTCTGTGTTCATGATCAATCATCACATTGTGTGGCTTGACATCTCTGTGCATGATCCCCATACTGTGACAGTAGTCAAGGGCCTGAAAAGAAAAAATTAGGTAACGGTTGAAACTAATAGTAGTCTAAATACGAGATGTATCATTGGCATCTGAGATTTGATTTATTAGGATCCCCATTAGTCGACACCAATGGAGACAGTTAGTCTTACTGGGGTCCGACATAACAACAAATACATTACAGACAAAAAAACATAAATTTAAAAACATTAACATGTAGTGTGTGTACATCTACCAGTTCTACATACATGTCAGTACATACACACAACAAGTAGGTCACATGGGGGAGAGGCGTTGTGCCGTGAGGTGTTTATTTGTTTTTTGAAACCATCCCTTACCTTCAATATTTCAAACATGTAGAACCGTATGTCGAAGTCTGATAAAGTTTGATACAGTTGCTGAAATACAGAGAAAAAAAATCTATCAAAATGAGATGGCTGGACATTGGTTCAGAATGTAACGTTAATTAGAATTCTGTACAGACAGATGAACATTGTCTCTCTCCTCACCTTGAAATCAGTGTTGTTTACATGCTCAAAAACCAGCGCGGGAGTTCGGGACTGAGAAGACATAAGAAAAGGCATGAGGAGCTACAATCACTACAATCACTCACTCAACCAGAACACACAAAAAATACATTTGAAAAAAATAAGAATAATAATCAGGATGGTAAAACGTTTTCAATGTAAACTCAAATGATTAAAACCAGGTATAAAGTAGAAAAGCGATATATTTTTAAATAAGATAATCTTTGACAACCACCAAAATAAAAACTACCGTAAATTCCGGACTATAAGCCGCAACTTTTTTCCTCACGCTTTGAACCTCGCGGCTTAAACAATGACGCGGCTAATATATGGATTTTTCTCGCTTTCAATTTTTTTTTCTCCAAAAAAAACATTGTGACGTGCTCAGTTTTTTGGCGGCATGAAGCTTTCATTAGACCAATGAAATTGCCGAACGGGTTAAGGTCAAACAACTTTTTCGTTTACTGTTTAGATTAAATCGAGCGCTCTCAAACTTCCCATCATTCTGATTACGGTAGTCATTTTGTCACCCTCATCATAGCAAAGACACGGAGAAATGCATATGATGCAGCTTTCAAGTTGAAGGCGATTGATCTGGCTGTTGGAAAAGGAAATAGAGCTGCTGCACGGGAGCTTGGTCTTAATGAGTCGATGATAAGACGTTGGAAACTGCAGCGTGAGGAATTGACTCAGTGCAAAAAGACAACTAATGCTTACTGCTAATTTTTTGTTACAAGCTGTGTTTCGTTAAAGCCTGTGTAAAGTTAATTTGTTTCAATGTACCGGTAGGCACCTGCGGCTTATAGACATGTGCGGCTTATTTATGTTCAAAATGTCTATATTTTTTTTTATTCAGTGGGTGCGGCTTATATTCAGGTGCGCTTAATAGTCCGGAAATTACGGTAGACAGTCAGGGAGAATAAAAAAAATGTCATGGCATTGATTTTGTTATAATGTTTGAGTCACTCAGATAGCATAAGAACAAGGCATAAGCCATGGCAAAATGTGTAGAATTACAGGAAATTAGCTTTAAAACTAGTGATGCACCAATATGACATTTTTTGGCCGATATTTTCCTTGCCAAAAAAAACAATAACTATAACTGATATTTAAAATTTTAGCGACCTTTTAAGCATTCCAGTACAGTTAAAAAGTTCACACACACACAGAAGCAGCGTTGTTCAGTCGTTTCATTCTCAACCAGGATTTCTATGGAACGCCGTTTGGGTCTTTGCGTGTCAAATAAGCTTGTTGACCAATCAGGACCTGAATATGACTGCAAGTCAAATAATAATTTAACGAGTTAATACATTTTTTACGTAGTTATTACACTATCACTCGTATTTGATATATCACAACGATTCATCAATACGTATGCTACAATGCTGGTAAAGTTGTCTTGTGCACCTACAGTGCTGGTCATAAAAAAAAAGCTAGCTAGCTCATGGATGCAAACAATGCAATTCTTCCCCAAAAACATAGCAAAACGACATAATCTGTTTCAGTAGCTACCGTTAACTAGCTAACTATATAGCTAGGTGTCACCATCTAAAATAACCCTAATTTATCAGACAGTTCTTATTTGATTAGTCAGACCCATCTATGTGAAGCTAGCCACAATAATTAGCCACAATAGTGAACTTTGCGGTTAGCCTTCAAAATAAAAGTATGGCATAATTCTATTTGTATTCATTTGCATCACTGTAAATTACATACTTTTATTTTGAAGGCAAAATGCAAATTCCACTATTGTGCCTAATCCTTATTGTGGCTAGCTTCACAACACATAAGCCGGTCCAGTCAAGTCTCACTAGCCAGATGAAGCTAGTTGGCTGCTTATAACGTTAGCTTTGGGCAACAGGGTAAAGTAGCTGGCTAGCTATTTATTTTCATGAACTGAAGTTCAATTTCAATAGGCGAACAACAAGTGGCAACCTAGCTAATACTTACTCACAAGGATTCCTAAATCATTGCTAAAAACAATGAAAATGACTGCAGTTTCTACTGGTCATTGTTTTCAGGCTGGTTGTATTGGTGCTAGCTAGGTACCAAGCTAAAGCTAGCTACCCCAGAAGTTGCAGTCGAACAAATGATGCTTTATTACCAACACGGTATTGTGAACACATTGTTCGTGGCCGGTGTTTGCAGACTTTTTTGTACAGCTTTGACAGTGCTACTGTATCTTTTTTGACACACAAAGACCCAAACGGCGTTCCATAGTATGCATGTCGTGAAGCTATTACTGTGTAACTCCGGTAGGGCAACATCTGAAAAATAGAGCAATTGGTAGTGTGTACCGGTGCTCGACCAGTCAGCAAAAGCCAACATCACCCACAACAGAGAACGGTTGATTGTCAAGGGCAATGAATTCCATTATCTTGGCTTGTCTCGCTGAAATTTTCTTACTCTTTCAAATGACTGCTTGACTTGTTGACTGCTCGATCCACACAGCAGACATTGTGGGCGAGGTTAGGAATGATGTGTTGCACGTGTAGTGCAACATTTTACATGGCGTTATTACATCATGTACCTATGTTATATAGGTATGCACGGTAGCTTTGACATCGGTTTTTAACATCGGCTTTAAACTAGACATCGGGCCGATACCGATGTTGGCATTTTTAGCTAATATCGGCCGATTCCGATACGTTCACTGATATATCGTGCATCCCTATTTAAAACAGCAACATTTTGTCTCTGCGGCTAAGAGGGCCTCTAAAATTGCGCAATTGGCCACGCCCCCGCTAACTTTGCCACAGCTGCTGAAAAAAATCCTGGGGGAAACTCTGGATGGAGGTAGCTGATTATGAAGCACATTGTTTCTGCTTAGTGATTGAGCAACAGCCATTGTAAAAAAGGCACAACAAAACGAGCATGTGGTTGTGTTATGATTTACACTTTACTAGGGCACACTTATAGAAATTAGGATCACGAGCTCTACTCACCACAGGATCCTTGACGATGTCTAAAAGTGAGATGATGTTGGGACCGCCTCGCAAGTTCTCCAGAATCTTGATTTCTCTCTTGATTTTCTTCTTTTTGACAGGCTATTGACAAACATAACAAAATACCATCAGGACTTCATACAGTACGTCGCTCTGGATAAGAGCGTCTGCTAAATGATGTAAATGTAAATGTCTCTTTGGCGAGGAGCGAAATTTGAGTTAGGGGATAAAATGCCAATACTAAATTCAATTAAAATGAATATGGTACCAACCTTGAGTATTTTGACAACAACCTTCTCATTGTTGGTGATATTTATGGCTTCAAACACCTCACTGTATTTGCCTCGTCCTAGTTTGCGCACCAGCTGGTAGTCATCTTGGTTCCTACATAGTCAGAGAAGAGGCAAGCAATGTGATGGCTTGACAAGTTCAGCTAGGTAACACCAACTACAATTTACATTTACGTCATTTAGCAGACGCTCTTTTCCAGAGCGACTTACTAACACACATACCAGAACATGCAACAGAAAACAATGTGTTCAGCTTTTGAACCACACACGCACTACGTACCCCCATTCCACCACATGGGACTCGTAGTCCCAGTATTCCCGAGGCCTCTGTGTGTTTACATCAGAGTAAACTCGAGAGCGGCTTGGGACAGAGCCGGACATATTATACACAGGATGTTCTCTGGATCACCTGGGACATAGAAAATAGATGCACCTATTATAATAAAAACAAACATGATAGGGGTGGTGTATTTGAGTCCACATCGCACTTATAATGTCATTTATTGTGGCCCCTCCACCCCCCTGAAGGACAAAAACTAATTTGGTTTTACAGCTTTTTCTTTTGTTGTTACATGTAAATCATTCACAATTATTATTATTTTTTTTACAGTAGATACATAGCAAAAATAAAATGTGATAATTGATATACATTACATATAGATAGATAGTACTTATACAATATAAATTGTGTTTTATAGTCATAACTATTATATAACATGAGCTTTTAAACCCACCCCTCAGCTACTCTCAGTCCATCCCACCTGTCTCCCTAACCCCACCCCTCAGCTACTCTCAGTCCATCCCACCTGTCTCCCTAACCCCACCCCTCAGCTACTCTCAGTCCATCCCACCTGTCTCCCTAACCCCACCCCTCAGCTACTCTCAGTCCATCCCACCTGTCTCCCTAACCCCACCCCTCAGCTACTCTCAGTCCATCCCACCTGTCTCCCTAACCCCACCCCTCAGCTACTCTCAGTCCATCCCACCTGTCTCCCTAACCCCACCCCTCAGCTACTCTCAGTCCATCCCACCTGTCTCCCTAACCCCACCCCTCAGCTACTCTCAGTCCATCCCACCTATCTCCCTAACCCCACCCCTCAGCTACTCTCAGTCCATCCCACCTGTCTCCCTAACCCCACCCCTCAGATTCTCTCAGTCCATCCCACCTGTCTCCCTAACCCCACCCCTCAGCTACTCTCAGTCCATCCCACCTGTCTCCCTAACCCCACCCCTCAGCTTCTCTCAGTCCATCCCACCTGTCTCCCTAACCCCACCCCTCAGCTACTCTCAGTCCATCCCACCTGTCTCCCTAACCCCACCCCTCAGCTACTCTCAGTCCATCCCACCTGTCTCCCTAACCCCACCCCTCAGCTACTCTCAGTCCATCCCACCTGTCTCCCTAACCCCACCCCTCAGCTTCTCTCAGTCCATCCCACCTGTCTCCCTAACCCCACCCCTCAGCTACTCTCAATCCATCCCACCTGTCTCCCTAACCCCACCCCTCAGATTCTCTCAGTCCATCCCACCTGTCTCCCTAACCCCACCCCTCAGCTTCTCTCAGTCCATCCCACCTGTCTCCCTAACCCCACCCCTCAGCTACTCTCAGTCCATCCCACCTGTCTCCCTAACCCCAACCCTCAGCTACTCTCAGTCCATCCCACCTGTCTCCCTAACCCCACCCCTCAGCTACTCTCAGTCCATCCCACCTGTCTCCCTAACCCCACCCCTCAGCTACTCTCAGTCCATCCCACCTATCCCCGTAAACCACCCTCTGATGATTTCCATGTGCCATATATTTGTCAACTTTGCTGTTTCTAATACATTCTGAACCTATCTAATCGATATCAAGGAAGATCCATATATAAGAAATATCTATAAGGAGAATTAAGTGACTGATTGAAAGTAATGTAGACTAATGAATCATTCTATTTGGCATACTGTTGGCATCAGGTATTTGACTGCTGTTTCGCTTGACTTGGCACAGTAGGCCTATAAGACAGTGTGATTGATCACAGTGTGAATGGTACCTTGGAGGTTTGCTCCAAGCTGCAGGTGACAGGTGGGGTCGCTGCAGAGCTGATGCTACGTTGGTTTGGTAGAGGCTGCAGGATAAAACACACAAGATGTTAGTTGGCTAGCTACATATTTTGGTCAGGTAGCCATCATGATATGGGCAGGTTTTCCAGACACAATTTAAGACCAGTCCTGGACTAAAAAGCATGCTCTATGGAAATGAATTAAGTACAGGACTAAGCTTAATGTGTGTTTGGGAAATCGCTGCTGTAGTGGTCAAAGTTATACTGGTCAAGATAGTTTGCTAAAATCAACAAACCTGATTGTTGTAGTTGTTAAGGAGGACATCCAACCAGTCTAATCAGGGGGCACCGGGCTCAGTAGAGTCATCACTAGGATTCCCACTGTCATATGCCCTGTTGGAATACATACATGTGATTGATTTAGTACAATACTTGGCCAAAGAGTCTCAACTCAACCTCTCTGACTTGACTCAAAAACCTGTCACTGCTTACGAACTTTATTTCTATGGTATTGTGTAACGGTCTGTCAAGTGTCAACAATGCTGAAAATCATTCACTGTATGATGAAACCGATCAGAAACATCTGTGGTGCACAAAGCAGTTTCATTATGATACCCAGTGTCCGGCTGGGACCCACACGGTTTAATCATCTGTGGTGAAACTCCCTCGAGACAGTCACACACGCACGAGCCATGGCCTGCACATGTAGCCAACTAGCTCGCGCTAGCTGCTTCCATGATGAACTGCACCGCATCAAAAGCCGGATGGGAACACTACGTTAGCTAGCTAACAAGCAAATGTTAGCAATAGTTATATTCACGAAACATGAATTGCTGGGCAGGTATTTATCTATAAATGTTAGTAAATCAGTAAATAGTATTAGCTGACGTACATACGTTAAAGATTGCTAGCTACCACAAGCTACAAAATATTTGTTTTCAGAAGCAAAAAGTGACAACGGAGTGCATTAAGCGAGGTAACTGGCTGACAACGCCTTAGCTAACATTCTGTGGGCTACCTTGATAGCTAATGGTAGTAAAGCTAAACATACTTATGTATGCTTTAAGAGTATTTGTCTTATATGCAATAACATGCAAAGTTGACTCCAAACAATGGCCATCTCACGTAGGTAAATAAGCTAATGTGTATTACCTCTCGACGTTGTTGGGACATCAATATGGCGATGCTTGGTTTAGCGGCAATGTGCACCTCCATTCCTGTGAGGGGCGCTGTGCTGTCTTTGTGTGGAAAATGGGAGAGAGAAAACACGAGGCTCTACTTCTCTGAAAACCTGTACTGACACCTAGTGGTTAAATGTGAGAACCTCTGTGTCACAATTCAATCCAAAGTATATTATACATATTATATATATATTTTTCACTGTGCGCCACATGCCAGAAGTTTTGACAATAGATAGGGGTGCTGTATGTGAGTCCACATCCACATCGTACTTTTAATGTATTTTGGGGGGGCCCTCCACCCCCCCTCTTCAAAGGACAAAAACAAACTTTGTTTTTACAGCTTTTCTTTTGTTGTTACATATAAATCATGCACACATTTTTTACAGTAGTTACATAGCAAAAATAAAGTAATCCGATATTTTGATATAAATTACATCTAGATAGATAGTACTTATTCATATTTTTTTATAGTCATAACTATTATAGAACATGAGTTTTTAACCCCACCACTCAGCTACTCTCAGTCCATCCCACCTCTCCGTAAACCACCCTCTTGTGATTTCCATGTGCCATATATTTGTGCTGTTTCACATACATTCTGAACCTATCTAATCGCATAGATTGTAAGTTAAAGATACATTTTCTTACTAAAGTTATTATTATATTGTTGATTGATTGACTATGGTCGTACATCCTCCTTAGTTATTTTCCACAATATAAATCTATGTTCTCACTGGGACAAGACCAAGGATGTTCCAGACAGGGACAACGCACAACGGAAACGGTGCTGTTCTGATTGACCAATTGAAAACCGGGGAGGGGTTGGGTTGTGGGTTGGGGAACGCTCCACTGCCCTTTCATCACTCATTGCTTCAAGCCACACCGTACTACGCCCACTAGCGGAGAAAACGTACCTCAACGTCTGTTCAAGAATGTTGAAACACGTTTTGAGGAAACGTGTTGTTCAGTACAAACCGTCACACTACCTAGCTACTGTTTAATCGAACTGAATGCACCCCAGGTATGTATGACGTTCTGGACCCATGGACATCTAACTCTAATGCGTAACTATTGTTGATTTGATAATGCATAACTCCAAAACATTAGTATTTTATTAGAATCTACATTAGCTTTTGCCAAGGCAGCCATTACTCTTCCTGGGGTCCAAACATGCACAAAACATCACAACAATAGTCTACAAACAATAGTCTACATCATAAATAAAACACATCATACAATACATTGTGCACTATACACATTTGCCTATCTGCTCCACCTTTACAAATGTACAGTACAAAATGTTCAATATTACAATAATACAATATTACAATGTGTGGGTGTGTGTCTCTTCACAGTCTGCGTTGTGCCATGAGGTGTTGTTTTATCTGGGGTTTTTTTATCTGATTTTACTGCTAGCTTGAATTACCTGATTTGGAATAGAGTTCCATGTAGTCATGGCTCTATGTAGTACTGTGTGTTTCCCAGCCTCTGCCCTGGACTTAGGGACTGTGAAGAGACCACTGGTGGCATTTCATGTGGGGTATGTATGGCTGTCTGAGGTGTGTTAGCTGCTTGAACAGACAGTTCGAAACTTTCAGCACGTCAATACCCCTCACAAAATCAAGTAGTGATGAATACAATCTCTCCTCCCCTTTGTGCCAGGAGAGATTCACGTTGATTTTCTTGATATTAGCCCTCAGTGTACATTTAAGGGCCAACCGTGCTGCTCTGTTTTTGGCCAATTGCCTATGTCCGTCTTTGCAGCATTTGATCATATAACTCGGCAGTAGTCCAGGTGTGATAAAAACACAGATGTATGATCTTAATTTGAGCCCGTTTGCTACAGCAGGAAATGAATCCTGCAGCAACAGGAAATGTTGCATGGCTATGTGTTTGGCGCCGACATAGATGGTCGCCTCGCTTCGCGTTCTTAGGAAACTATGCAGTATTTCTTTTTTTTTACGTATTATTTCTTACACTGTTACCACAGGAAATCTTAAGTCTCATTACATACAGCCAGGAGGAACTATTGGATATAAGAGCAACATCAACATTACAACCAGGAATACGACTTTCCCGAAGCGGATCCTCTGTTTGGACCACCACCCAGGACAATGGATCAGATCCCAGTAGGCGACCCAAAACAACTGCACCGCAGACGCCTCACAAGTCCTCAACTGGCAGCTTCATTAAATAGTACCCGCAAAACACCAGTCTCAAGTGAACAGTGAAGAGGCTACTATGGGAATCTGGCCTTCTTGGCAGTGTTCTTCTGTCCAGTGTCTGTGTTCTTTTGCCCATCTTAATCTTTTCTTTTTATTGGCCAGTCCGAGATATAGCTTTTTCTTTGCAACTCTGCCTAGAAGGCCAGCATCCCGGAGTCGCCTCTTCACTGTTGACGTTGAGATTGGTGTTTTGCGGGTACTATTTAATGAAGCTGCCAGTTGAGGACTTGAGAGGCGTCTGTTTCTCAAACTAGACACAAATGTACTTGTCCTCTTGCTCAGTTGTGCACCGAGGCCTCCAACTCCTCTTTCTATTCTGGTTAGAGCCAGTTTGCACTGTTCTGTGAAGGGAGTAGTACACAGCTTTGTGTGAGATCTTCAGTTTCTTGGCAATTTCTCACATGGAATAGCCTTCATTTCTCAGAACAAGAATACACTGACGAGTTTCAGAAGAAAGTTCTTTGTGTCCGGCCATTTTGAGCCTGTAATCGAACCCACAAACGCTGATGCTCCAGATACTCAAGTAGGCTAAAGAAGGCCAGTTTTATTGCTTCTTTAATCAGCACAAACGTTTTCAGCTGTGCTAACATAATTGCAAAAGGGTTTTCTAATGATCAATTAGCCTTTTAAAATTATAAACTTGGATTAGCTAACATAATGTGCCATTGGAACACAGGAGTGATGGTTGCTGATAATGGGCCTCTGTACGCCTATGTAGATATTCCATAAAAAATCAGCCGTTTCCAGCTACAATAGTCATTTACATTAACAATGTCGACACTGTATTTCTGATACATTTTATGTTATTTTAATGGACAAAAAAAATGCTTTTCTTTCAAAAACAAGGACATTTCTATGTGACCCCAAACTTTTGAACGGTAGTGTATATTTTTTCAGCAGCATATTATGATCAATAATGTCAAAAGCTGCACTGAAGTCTAGCAAAACAGCTCCTAAAATCTTCTTATTATCAGTTTCTTTCAGCCAATCATCAGTCATTTGTGTCAAGGCCGTACATGTTGAGGGCCCTTCCCTATAAGTAAGCTGAAAGTCTGTTGTTCATTTGTTTACTGTGAAATAGCATTGTACCTGGTCAAACACATTTTTTTCCCAAAAGTTTACTAAGGGTTGGTAGCAGGCTGATTGGTCGGCTGTTTGAATCAGTAAAGGGTGCTTTGCTATTCTTGGGTATCGGAAGTACTTTTACTTCCCTCCAGCCCTGAGACACATACTGTCCTGTAGGCTTAGATAGATAGGAGTGGGAATAGTCCGCAACCATCCAAGTTGTCAGTACCACGCGGTTTGTCATTATTGATAGACAGCAATACTTTTTTCACCTCTAACACACACACTTTACAGAATTCTAATTCAGTTATCAATGAAAATTAAGGTTTATAGTTTGTTATTGGCATGTCATGCCTAAGTTTGCTAATCTTGCCAATGAAAAAGTCATTAAAGTAGTTGGCAATATCAGAGGGTTTTGCAACGTTCAATTAAACAGTGCTGTTTTGAACGACCAAAGAAGAATTAGAAAATAGAGAAATACTGAACGACCAAAGAAGAATGCCTTTGATAAGAGAAATATTGAATACAGAATGAACATACTTTCTCTTTGGTCGTTATGGCTAAGGGACAACGTACACTGAGTGGACAAAACATTAGGAACGCTTCCTAATATTGAGTTGCACCCCATCTTGCCCTCTGAACAGCCTCAATTTGTCGGGGCATGGACTCTACAAGGTGTCAAAAGCGTTCCACAGGGATGCTGGCCCATGTTGACTCCAATGCTTCCCACAGTTATGTCAAGTTGGCTGGATGTCCTTTGGGTGGTGGACCATTCTTGATACACATGGGAAACTGAAAAACCCAGCATACCCCATTCAAAGGCACTTAAATATTTTGTGTTGACCATTCACCCTCTGAATGGTACACATACACAATCAATGTCTCAATTGTCCCAAGGCTTAAAAATTATTATTTAACCTGCCTCCTCCCCTTCATCTAAACTGATTAAAGTGGATTTAACAGGTGACATCAATAAGAGATCATAGCTTTCACCTTGTTTCCCCTGCTCAGTCTATGTCATAGAAGTTCCTAATGTTTCGTACACTCACTGTATATGCTTATGCTACACTTTCAGAGTGCGGTATCAATTAATCCACTCATTGTGTAGGCCTACCCTCTTCTAAATTGCTGTAACAATGACAAGGAAATGCCAGAGGCATGTTTTGTTTGCATCACTGACCACAGGAACCAGTCACCTATAATCAACATAGTGTAGAAAGAGAAGGTCTTTGTTTTGTACACCTCTTGAATGAACAGTCACATCTTGGGAGTCTTTGTCTTCTAAGTCAGTCAGTTGTTTGTCGACTGATATTATAATTAGTCGTTTGTAAACTGTAAACCTTTTTGTTTAAATGCTCATCTGATTCCTCAATCTTAAACCATTCCCGCGGTCATGCGCTGTTTCCTGCAGAGACACCTGACACAGCCCCCATTCTATCTCATAAAAGTGTGTCTGTGTCTATTATCTCTGTGGTTCCAGCCAATCAGCTAGAAGGAAGGTATAAAACCTCTGATGGGTCTTTTAACAAAGAGATAGAGGACTCGTGTGATGACTTCCACCCACAATGAAGCTGTAAGTCACTTTTTTTATTGCATCATGGCCTCTTTGATTGATATATTCTTTATAACAATGTAACATTTAGGTCATGTAACATTTAATTTAAATGTTGTGCGTTGTCTTGGCTTAGTCTTACAAAGCATTAGATTTAACACTGTACAACTATCTTTATAAAAGGGAAGGGAAAGGGAGGATACCTAGTCAACTGTACAACTGAATGCATTCAACTGAAAAGGCCAATGCTCTTTATTTTTCTCGTAGCTCCCTGTGTTCTCTGTCAGTTCTGACGCTGGTGGCTGTTGTGTTCATGGTACCAATGAAAGGTAAGCCTCATTTACCCTAAACAAGGATCATATATCAGCCTATATCGATTTGCTCCAGTAAGCTTTTCCAGTGAATTGTTCAGCGTGTCATACACTGGCCAAAAACGATGAGCTTGCTTTTATTGCTGTGGTGAAAAGGTCTGATACAGTATATGACATTATATTATTGAGGTTATGGAGATTCAATAAATTAATAATACTACTGTTTCCTTTTCAGACAGAAGTGAGGATGTGTTAAGCTTTTTGAATGGTGAGATGGTTGGCTACATTCTAACGCACCTGTTTATCTTCGTGTGATGATGAGACACAAACAGTTGTTAGTCTTGATGGAGAAATCACATTTTCAAAAATTGATCACAGGTGGTGAGATTCTAATAAGCTGTTGGTAAGGTACCTCATTTTCAGATGTTGTTACAGGTGCCCTTGATGTTGCTCCCCCTACTCAAAGCACCTCAGGAAAAATCAAAGGTCTGTTCTTCACACTTTACATATACATTTTTTTATCTCTCCTCATTTTGTTACTTTTAAAATCATTAACTCAATCTGCCGTCTTTCTGTTCTACTTTCCCCAGGTCCTGAGAATACCTTTGGTAAACCAGATCCAACCCCAGGTTAGTGAAAGTAGATTTGGATGTTTGAGGGAAGTGTTTCTAACTAGCATCTGTTATTGCCATGTTGACCTAATTTATTACCGTGTTCAACAGCACGCCCAAGTCCTTTAAGACCAACAGAGAACTCTGCAGGTAGTTTTTTATTACCTTTAGTTTCTAATCAAACGGTCAAACTTTGTTGTGAAATATAATGAAATCAATGTTACATTACGTGTATCATTACTCCGCAATCATTTGTCTTCCAGAAATCTCAAATGTTACCCAGGCTGCAAACTCTGCTTATTTAACAGGTTAGTGTGGGGAAGGTTGAGCTGGGAAGTTATCAATAGTCAGTAGTTAGTGTTATTGATATGTGGTTGATCATGTGTTTTTTGTGTTATTGATCATTGTCTGATCATGTATCAGATATTGTAGACTCAGATGCCAGATCCAAAGAGAATTGCAACTCCGATGATCTTACAGGTGTGTGGACCCTCGACAACTACTATGATTATTATTATTTGACCATGCTGGTCATTTATGAACATTTTAACATCTTGACCATGTTCTGTTATAATATCCACCCGGCACAGCCAGAAGAGGACTGGCCACCCCTCATAGCCTGGTTCCTCTCTAGGTTTCTTCCTAGGTTTTTGGCCTTTCTAGGGAGTTTTTCCTAGGCAGTTTTTCCTAGCCACCGTGCTTCTTTCACATGCATTGCTTGCTGTTTGGGGTTTTAGGCTGGGTTTCTGTACAGCACTTTGAGATATCAGCTGATGTACGAAGGGCTATATAAATAGATTTGATTTGGTTTGATTTGGAATATGGTTTGAAAATAATGTTATATAGGAAGTTTCAATATCATTTTCAGAGTTGTTTTATTCAATATCCCACAGATGCAGGACGATCTGAAAGTAACTCAGCAGAAAGCAGAGGTATATTAAATATCAAAATAATCTATCACTGAAATATCCGGTAGGGGAAAATTCATCTGGTAATATTGATGTCATAGACTGTTACTGCCACACCAATTCTGATTCTGTCTCTCTCTCTCTCTCTCTCTCTTTCTCTCTCTCTTTCTCTCTCTCATTCTTTCTTTCTCTCTCTCTTTCTCTCTCGCACTCTCTCTCTTTCTCTCGCTCTCTTTCTTTCTTTCTTCAGAGGATGATGATGACTCTCTGGGATCTAATACAAAGATTACACAAACTGGTATGTCATGTTTTACATCAATGTAATGTAAAGAAATGGTAGCTAGATAATTGATGTAGCGTCACTGTTTTTCATTCCAGACAGAAATGCAAAAGGTAGCACAGGATTCTAATTCTGCTGGTCAGAATTCCAGCCTATTATAATTACATCCCATAGACATGTAACTAACACTATGTAAGAGACTGAACATGACATCACCTGGCCGTGTCTTGTTGTAGGACAGCAACAGAGATGAAAAAAATTACGTGGTCGTGGTTGTAGCAGCCGCCAAACCCTCTACTGAGATTCAAGATATGTCATAATCTACTCGATGAAGTCCTTGGCCAACAGTGTATTTAAACAAACATAGAATTAGCATACTTAGAATAAAAACCTATTAAACCAATAGCACTTATTCATATCCATAGATTTTCATACCAAGAGTAAATTCTAAATGGAATCAGTTGACAGTTCTAACTGACTCTTAATCCCCAATACAGTGACAGACGACAGTAGCAGCGACGAGACTGACAGTTCTCCTCCAAGTGATGTGAGAAAATACAAACAACCACCAGGCAGGAAAACCATAAACCCAGACCATGTGGACAGCATGCAGACAACCACCAGGCAAGATCCAACCAATGGGAGCAAGGAGCTGGATAGAGAGACTCAGAGGGACCCCACAGGGGGGAGAGAGAGAACCAGCAGAGTGCTCATTGATCTCAACAGTGAAGAGGATGTGAAGGTGGGCTGCCAGGGTACTGTCTGTGTGCCCGGAGAGCAGGGAACTACAGTCAATGGAGGTGAAGATGACGAGAATACCAGTCTAAACAGTAGAGATAGAGATATCCAAAGCCAAGAGGTCACAGGCACAGCCACGGAGCAGGCCCTACGTAGGGATAGTTGTAGGGGTGTAGTGAATGGAGTGTTGGACACAGCCAGAGAACAGCAGGACTTGGACAGTATGGAGCATGTCAATGGTAGACCCAATGGTACTGATGAAGCCAACAGTAGAGGTTCGTCTGGCTTCTATTCTACCATAATTCCAAACTATGGCTTTACAAAAAAGAAGATCCACAGCAGAATTCTTTAACTGCTGAACCTATATTATTGAAAAATATCTGAATGATTGCTTTCTATCCTAACAGAAACCAGAGATGAGGTCAGCACTGAGACGAACCCAGTAGGTAGGTTTAGAGAAAACACACCATGAACAATAAAACAATCCCAGTAAAAACACTGAGGTCACTGAGCACTTCTGTTCAGATGGTAAGTAGGGTTATGTGTTCTGGTAAAGGAAAGATACAGAGAAACAGTAGATAATTTATATCCACCTAAATATGTGCTGGAAACACTTTGGTGAGGAAAATATCACTTTCTCCTATTGCGAAACCCACAAATGTTCTCTAGCAGGTCTAAAAATATTTCCTGTTTTGCAAAAATATTTAAATTGATGTGGTGAATCAGAAACATTACCCCAGTGAATACTTTGTATAACAATTTCTGTTACAAATAAGACCACTGCTTCTAAGACCTAAGTAGAAACAGACCAGAGGTGTTACCTACCGGAGGTCAACTTACATCCATATTACACATTCAACAACACACCACTGTTTTCAGACTTCTTATCTTACCACTCACAGGCAAATTGTTTAAATCATACTGAGTGTTCTCCATGTTGTCTGCTCTGTGTTCTAGTGATTGGTTAGCCTCCAGGAGCCCCAGCCAGGAGCTCCAGCCAGGAGCCTGTCAGTGCCAGAGGCTTCCTCCAGGTAGAGTTGGCTCAGCTCTACCCTGCAGGGCCTGTAAATCTCCCTGCCTCTCACTCGTGTGTCGTCTCCCTCAAGCTCCACCGACTCTACCAGACCGCAGAGAGTCCCTCTCACACTTATATTCATGACAGAGACGTCAGTACATCTGTGGATATTTACCACCAATTTTTCACTTCAAGTGATCTTTAAATAAATGGTATTCTGACAGCAGCTGTGCCCCCTGGTCTTACTGCCGGTAGTACATTTGAGTTGTGGGTGAATGGAAATAAGATGTTTGGCTCCAATCTGATCAATCTGATGAAATAAAGGTTTCTCAAAAAGCATTGTTTGTTGTACTAATTAGAGGTAATTCAATAAAAGGCTGTATATACATGCAAATTCACAATTGTAAGGAAAGACAATACAGTGTTTGAAGGCAGAATGTCTCACAGTGTTACACAACTGCTTGGACTACAAGACCATTCTACACAAAACATTTTCTACATTTCAACTTCACCCAATCATTCAACTGTCAACTTGGCCCATACAAACAACATTTGGTAACTTTGTATAAAATATAATATGGCAGTGATTCAACAACGGAAGAAAAACATGTTGACAGAACATGTCACTTACCTTTTTGCTGCTGCAGCAATTTTCCAGACAAACGCTTCTCTCATCCAACAGTGTTTTATAGTGATCTCTCCCATGTGTTGGAGTTGACATGGGGTGACTGCCCTGACACATCAGCCTTGCTGTTTGCACACAGGCAGTTGTTGCTAACACATGTACTGTGGCCTGAGGCACAGCTTCAACATCAACTGCTGTGCTGAGCAAAACCAGTGCCACAGAATGAGGAGCAGCTGATTACAAAATATACATACATGGTGGCTTATGACCCTCTCATGATGAGTTACCTTGTCTGAGACCTGAAGACTTGTGGTAGCTCCCTGAGCTGATGTCTAGGCTTTAGCTCAGCAGGCTACCATAGTCTTGTGTCACGATTGTAGAAAGTAAATTCACTGGACCTTAAAGATGGAATCCCCAGTAAGGGGAAACAGCGCCACTGGCCGCCCCAACACCGTTATTATTGTTTCTGTTGCCCAAAAACCTCTGGCTGTTGTGTTCATGGTACCAATGAAAGGTAAGCCTCATTTACCCTAAACAAGGATCATATATCAGCCTATATCGATTTGCTCCAGTAAGCTTTTCCAGTGAATTGTTCAGCGTGTCATACACTGGCCAAAAACGATGAGCTTGCTTTTATTGCTGTGGTGAAAAGGTCTGATACAGTATATGACATTATATGAGGATCATCATGGTAAAAACAATTGCAGTACATATTGTGTTTTTCTATCGCAACTGCAATGTCTGAGGGGAAAACTGTGTTGGTTGTTTCCAGTAACTTCTATGTTGTTGTAATATCCCAAACGGACCTGGTTGTTTCACCAATAAGGATTCCAGCTGTAAGAGTAGTCACTGTTTACTTATATAGTAAACACACCACAAGTTGGAATCTGAAGTGACACTCCAATATAGCTTCATTTTGTGGTGGATACCAACCACGGAGATCCTCCACTATCACATCCTCAGTGTTCCTTTCCAGACCTCCATGTACTGGCTCTGATGCTTATAAAACTCTGTTTCTGTAAAAAGCAGTCGGCACAGGAAGCTAGCTCTTCTATCTGTGCTGTCCTAGAACCTGGCACCTGCCAGGAACAGTACGTTGCCTGGACAGAGAAGTCCCAACTGAACCTGGCACCTGCCAGAAACAGTGTGGTGTCTGGACAGAGAAGTCCCAAATGGTCAGCTGCTCTGGGGTTTATGGAGAGGAAGAAGAATCCTTAGACAAATGTTCAGACAGAAATATCCCATCCCCTCATCTAAAGGACAGCATCTTGGGGAATGAGTGAGTGGAATGGATTTCTCTGAAGTCCAAAACAGTACGACATCTCTTTATCTCTCTTATGAAACTGATTTTACATGACGATCACTGGAAAATAACATATATATACACACACACACACACACACACACTTAACAAAACGTAACGTATCCCACTTGTATTGTTCAGACAGGACCTGAACAGGCAGACTAAACAAATCCAAACGGAGTCGTCACATTGTTGGGAAGGATGAATTACAACTCAGTGCTAAATGGGAGAAGTGATGGTGTCTGACAGTTGAGTTCCTCTGTGAGCCGCTGCCGGGTCTGATTTCTCCTCTGCTGAGGCAGTCATTAGTGGGCCAGACAGGAGGCTCTCCTCCATGCATCATGTCATACTACTTAAACTGCTAAGATGAAAGATCAGGCTGCTCCTTCTCTTAACAAGTTAAACAGAGGTTAACCTTGATATTTGGTTTATGGGTTATTGCCATTGGTTATTACACAATATGGCTTTAACACTAAATGGGTGGACTTGGACCGTAGATTCTGTCAGGTAGTGTTGTAATCAGAGGTGAATGTGGTCAGACAGGGGGAACTGGTGTCCCTGGGCCAACTGCTCTGCTGGGTAGAAGACAGGACTGCACCGTGTCCGCCCTCTAGGATTCGTTTGTAACACACACACATTTGTGTGTCTGGATTTATCCAGACCTCATGGTCTTAGTATTCAATAGACCCAAGAAGACGAGGAAACATCAATGGAGTGATTGCATTGAACAGGGGTAAGGTTTTGGCACAGGGGAAAAGCTCCCCCCTACTTGACCACGTACGGTCACACTTCATTTTCCTGGTGGTTGTGGTCAGGTAATGGGTAGCACTCTTGTTCTCAATGTCCAGTGGAACTATGCAAGATCAGGCTTTGGCTGTTCTCACACAATCTGGTCAATCCATCTGTTTTTACCATTATTACGCACTGTCTGGATTAAGATTACATTAGGATTTGAGCTATTAATGTACTATAATTCCTTTGAAGCCATTTGTGTCTGCAGTTTAAAATCAATTTCAAAGTCACTCCTTAAAGGGGAAATCTGCAGTTTATACAGTTATATACTCCAAAATATAATGGGTAGATATCATTCATTAAATGTCCCAAAATGAATGTACCAATTACCCCTTTGAAGGAGGACAAAATTGTCCTCCTTCCTGGATGAGAGGTGACTTTCCTGAGAGGTGACAGATTTAGTCTTTCAGCCTCTGCTGTAATGACCGTAATAAGGAGTTAGTTGATTTAGTGAACAACTGGACAATTCTGGTGCAGAGCTAAGTAACAGCCAATCAAAATGCAGTCGCCAAAGCATCCTATTTTGCGTTGTTGAATATTAAACTCATTCCCTGTCTGGTTTAATTGACAAGGTTTATCGAAAACCCTTGAACCATGCTTAACTGTGGTTGGGATCATTTGCCAGGCCATGCTACCTTAAATGGCAGCCATCCTAATTGGTTTCTGGCTGTTTTCTTTGGATTGGAAACATGTTGAAATAATTTTGAATACATTGAAGGGAACATATTATGACGCTGACTTGACTGATGTGGGCTCCCGAGTGACGCAGCGGTCTAAGGCACTGCATCTCAGTGCAAGAGGCGTTACTACAGTCCCTGGTTCGTATCCAGGCTGTATCACATCCGGCCGTGATTGGGAGTCACATAGGGAGGCGTACAATTGGCCCAGTGTCGCCCGGGTTTGGTCGGGGTAGGCTGTCATTGTAAATAAGAATTAGTTCTTAACTGACTTGTCTAGTTAAATAAAGGTTCAATAAATAAACATGTGCTAGTCTAATGTTGTGTAGATCTCGTCACCTATTGGACTGTATGTGTGTGTAGTGTGTGCTGTATTGCTATCCATGTATCCAGTTACAAATACAGAATGACAAGAAAAATCATTGTTTTATCTTGCAGTCAATTGTGGTGATTTGTCAGCTGATCTTAATGTGTTCATTTAATGTGTTTATAAATCTCATTCTGAACTTGATGAAGATTTATCCTATCCAATCCCTATTCTTAAACTGTGTGTGGTTAGGTTTCAGCTCATAGCTGTCTGTGGTCACTGTAATGTCGTTAGTACGGGGGCTGGCGTCTGGTGTTTCAGCTCATAGCTGTCTGTGGTCCCTGTAATGTCGTTAGCATGGGGGCTGGCGTCTGGTGTTTCAGCTCATAGCTGTCTGTGGTCCCTGTAATGTCGTTAGCATGGGGGCTGGTGTCTGGTGTTTCAGCTCATAGCTGTCTGTGGTCCCTGTAATGTCGTTAGCATGGGGGCTGGTGTCTGGTGTTTCAGCTCATAGCTGTCTGTGGTCCCTGTAATGTCGTTAGCATGGGGGCTGGTGTCTGGTGTTTCAGCTCATAGCTGTCTGTGGTCCCTGTAATGTCGTTAGCATGGGGGCTGGTGTCTGGTGTTTCAGCTCATAGCTGTCTGTGGTCCCTGTAATGTCGTTAGCATGGGGGCTGGTGTCTGGTGTTTCAGCTCATAGCTGTCTGTGGTCCCTGTAATGTCGTTAGCATGGGGGCTGGTGTCTGGTGTTTCAGCTCATAGCTGTCTGTGGTCCCTGTAATGTCGTTAGCATGGGGGCTGGTGTCTGGTGTTTCAGCTCATAGCTGTCTGTGGTCACTGTAATGTCGTTAGCATGGGGGCTGGTGTCTGGTGTTTCAGCTCATAGCTGTCTGTGGTCAATGTAATGTCATTAGTATGGGGGCTGGTGTCTGGTGTTTCAGCTCATAGCTGTCTGTGGTCACTGTAATGTCGTTAGTACGGGGGCTGGTGTCTGGTGTTTCAGCTCATAGCTGTCTGTGGTCAATGTAATGTCGTTAGTACGGGGGCTGGTGTCTGGTGTTTCAGCTCATAGCTGTCTGTGGTCACTGTAATGTCGTTAGTACGGGGGCTGGAGTCTGGTGTTTCAGCTCATAGCTGTCTGTGGTCCCTGTAATGTCGTTAGTACGAGGGCTGGTGTCTGGTGTTTCAGCTCATAGCTGTCTGTGGTCACTGTAATGTCGTTAGTACGGGGGCTGGTGTCTGGTGTTTCAGCTCATAGCTGTCTGTGGTCAATGTAATGTCGTTAGTACGGGGGCTGGTGTCTGGTATTTCAGCTCATAGCTGTCTGTGGTCACTGTAATGTCGTTAGTATGGGGGCTGGTGTCTGGTGTTTCAGCTCATAGCTGTCTGTGGTAACTGTAGGGTCGTTAGTATGGGGGCTGGTGTCTGGTGTTTCAGCTCATAGCTGTCTGTGGTCCCTGTAATGTCGTTAGTATGGGGGCTGGTGTCTGGTGTTTCAGCTCATAGCTGTCTGTGGTCACTGTAATGTCGTTAGTATGGGGGCTGGTGTCTGGTGTTTCAGCTCATAGCTGTCTGTGGTCCCTGTAATGTCGTTAGTATGGGGGCTGGTGTCTGGTGTTTCAGCTCATAGCTGTCTGTGGTCCCTGTAATGTCGTTAGTATGGGGGCTGGTGTCTGGTGTTTCAGCTCATAGCTGTCTGTGGTCACTGTAATGTCGTTAGTATGGGGGCTGGTGTCTGGTGTTTCAGCTCATAGCTGTCTGTGGTCAATGTAATGTCGTTAGTACGGGGGCTGGTGTCTGGTGTTTCAGCTCATAGCTGTCTGTGGTCACTGTAATGTCGTTAGTACGGGGGCTGGAGTCTGGTGTTTCAGCTCATAGCTGTCTGTGGTCCCTGTAATGTCGTTAGTACGAGGGCTGGTGTCTGGTGTTTCAGCTCATAGCTGTCTGTGGTCACTGTAATGTCGTTAGTACGGGGGCTGGTGTCTGGTGTTTCAGCTCATAGCTGTCTGTGGTCCCTGTAATGTCGTTAGCACGGGGGCTGGTGTCTGGTGTTTCAGCTCATAGCTGTCTGTGGTCACTGTAATGTCGTTAGTATTGGGGCTGGTGTCTGGTGTTTCAGCTCATAACTGTCTGTGGTCCCTGTAATGTCGTTAGCACGGGGGCTGGTGTCTGGTGTTTCAGCTCATAGCTGTCTGTGGTCCCTGTAATGTCGTTAGCATGGGGGCTGGTGTCTGGTGTTTCAGCTCATAGCTGTCTGTGGTCCCTGTAATGTCGTTAGCATGGGGGCTGGTGTCTGGTGTTTCAGCTCATAGCTGTCTGTGGTCACTGTAATGTCGTTAGCATGGGGGCTGGTGTCTGGTGTTTCAGCTCATAGCTGTCTGTGGTCACTGTAATGTCGTTAGCATGGGGGCTGGTGTCTGGTGTTTCAGCTCATAGCTGTCTGTGGTCAATGTAATGTCGTTAGTATGGGGGCTGGTGTCTGGTGTTTCAGCTCATAGCTGTCTGTGGTCACTGTAATGTCGTTAGTATGGGGGCTGGTGTCTGGTGTTTCAGCTCATAGCTGTCTGTGGTCAATGTAATGTCGTTAGTATGGGGGTTGGTGTCTGGTGTTTCAGCTCATAGCTGTCTCTGGTCACTGTAATGTCGTTAGTATGGGGGCTGGTGTCTGGTGTTTCAGCTCATAGCTGTCTGTGGTCACTGTAATGTCGTTAGTACGGGGGCTGGTGTCTGGTGTTTCAGCTCATAGCTGTCTGTGGTCAATGTAATGTCGTTAGTACGGGGGCTGGTGTCTGGTATTTCAGCTCATAGCTGTCTGTGGTCACTGTAATGTCGTTAGTACGGGGGCTGGTGTCTGGTGTTTCAGCTCATAGCTGTCTGTGGTCACTGTAATGTCGTTAGTACGGGGGCTGGAGTCTGGTGTTTCAGCTCATAGCTGTCTGTGGTCCCTGTAATGTCGTTAGTACGAGGGCTGGTGTCTGGTGTTTCAGCTCATAGCTGTCTGTGGTCACTGTAATGTCGTTAGTACGGGGGCTGGTGTCTGGTGTTTCAGCTCATTGCTGTCTGTGGTCCCTGTAATGTCGTTACCATGGGGGCTGGTGTCTGGTGTTTCAGCTCATAGCTGTCTGTGGTCACTGTAATGTTGTTAGCACGGGGGCTGGTGTCTGGTGTTTCAGCTCATAGCTGTCTGTGGTCACTGTAATGTCGTTAGTATTGGGGCTGGTGTCTGGTGTTTCAGCTCATAACTGTCTGTGGTCACTGTAATGTCGTTAGCATGGGGGCTGGTGTCTGGTGTTTCAGCTCATAGCTGTCTGTGGTCCCTGTAATGTCGTTAGTATGGGGGCTGTAGTCTGGTGTTTCAGCTCATAGCTGTCTGTGGTCCCTGTAATGTCGTTAGTATGGGGGCTGGTGTCTGGTGTTTCAGCTCATAGCTGTCTGTGGTCACTGTAGGGTCGTTAGTATGGGGGCTGGTGTCTGGTGTTTCAGCTCATAGCTGTCTGTGGTCGCTGTAATGTCGTTAGTATGGGGGCTGGTGTCTGGTGTTTCAGCTCATAGCTGTCTGTGGTCACTGTAATGTCGTTAGTATGGGGGCTGGTGTCTGGTGTTTCAGCTCATAGCTGTCTGTGGTCCCTGTAATGTCGTTAGTATGGGGGCTGGTGTCTGGTGTTTCAGCTCATAGCTGTCTGTGGTCCCTGTAATGTCGTTAGTATGGGGGCTGGTGTCTGGTGTTTCAGCTCATAGCTGTCTGTGGTCACTGTAATGTCGTTAGTATGGGGGCTGGTGTCTGGTGTTTCAGCTCATAGCTGTCTGTGGTCAATGTAATGTCGTTAGTACGGGGGCTGGTGTCTGGTGTTTCAGCTCATAGCTGTCTGTGGTCACTGTAATGTCGTTAGTACGGGGGCTGGAGTCTGGTGTTTCAGCTCATAGCTGTCTGTGGTCCCTGTAATGTCGTTAGTACGAGGGCTGGTGTCTGGTGTTTCAGCTCATAGCTGTCTGTGGTCACTGTAATGTCTTTAGTACGGGGGCTGGTGTCTGGTGTTTCAGCTCATAGCTGTCTGTGGTCCCTGTAATGTCGTTAGTACGGGGGCTGGTGTCTGGTGTTTCAGCTCATAGCTGTCTGTGGTCCCTGTAATGTCGTTAGCATGGGGGCTGGTGTCTGGTGTTTCAGCTCATAGCTGTCTGTGGTCACTGTAATGTCGTTAGCACGGGGGCTGGTGTCTGGTGTTTCAGCTCATAGCTGTCTGTGGTCACTGTAATGTCGTTAGTATTGGGGCTGGTGTCTGGTGTTTCAGCTCATAACTGTCTGTGGTCACTGTAATGTCGTTAGCATGGGGGCTGGTGTCTGGTGTTTCAGCTCATAGCTGTCTGTGGTCACTGTAATGTCGTTAGTATGGGGGCTGGTGTCTGGTGTTTCAGCTCATAGCTGTCTGTGGTCCCTGTAATGTCGTTAGTATGGGGGCTGGTGTCTGGTGTTTCAGCTCATAGCTGTCTGTGGTCCCTGTAATGTCGTTAGCATGGGGGCTGGTGTCTGGTGTTTCAGCTCATAGCTGTCTGTGGTCCCTGTAATGTCGTTAGCATGGGGGCTGGTGTCTGGTGTTTCAGCTCATAGCTGTCTGTGGTCCCTGTAATGTCGTTAGCATGGGGGCTGGTGTCTGGTGTTTCAGCTCATAGCTGTCTGTGGTCCCTGTAATGTCGTTAGCATGGGGGCTGGTGTCTGGTGTTTCAGCTCATAGCTGTCTGTGGTCACTGTAATGTCGTTAGCATGGGGGCTGGTGTCTGGTGTTTCAGCTCATAGCTGTCTGTGGTCAATGTAATGTCGTTAGTATGGGGGCTGGTGTCTGGTGTTTCAGCTCATAGCTGTCTGTGGTCAATGTAATGTCGTTAGTATGGGGGCTGGTGTCTGGTGTTTTAGCTCATAGCTGTCTGTGGTCACTGTAATGTCGTTAGTATGGGGGCTGGTGTCTGGTGTTTCAGCTCATAGCTGTCTGTGGTCAATGTAATGTCGCAGTTGCACCCCTAAAAATTAAAAACATCTGTCATAAGAAACTAGCTCCCTGGTATACAGAAAATACACGAGCTCTGAAGCAAGCTTCCAGAAAATTGGAACGGAAATGGCGCCACACTAAACTGGAAGTCTTCCGACTAGCTTGGAAAGACAGTACCGTGCAGTATCGAAGAGCCCTCACTGCTGCACGATCATCCTATTTTTCCAACTTAATTGAGGAAAATAAGAACAATCCGAAATTTCTTTTTGACACTGTCGCAAAGCTAACTAAAAAGCAGCATTCGCAAATGGAGGATGGCTTTCACAGTAATTTTCAGCAGTAATAAATTTATGAACTTTTTTGAGGAAAAGATCATGATCATTAGAAAGCAAATTACGGACTCCTCTTTAAATCTGGGTATTCCTCCAGGGCTTCATTGTCCAGAGTCTGCACAACTCTGCCAGGACCTTGGCTCAAGGGAGATACTAAAGTGTTTTAGTACTATATCTCTTGACACAATGATGAAAATAATCATGGCCTCCAAACCCTCAAGCTGCATACTGGACCCTATTCCAACTAAACTACTGAAAGAGCTGCTTCCTGTGCTTGGCCCTCCTATGTTGAACATAATAAACGGCTCTCTATCCACCGGATGTGTACCAAGCTCACTAAAAGTGGCAGTAATAAAGCCTCTCTTGAAAAAGTCGAATCTTGACCCAGAAATTATAAAAAACTATCGGCCTATATCGAATCTTCCATTCCTCTCAAAAATTTTAGAAAAAGTTGTTGCGCAGCAACTCACTGCCTTCCTGAAGACAAACAATGTATACGAAACGCTTCAGTCTGGTTTTAGACCCCATCATAGCACTGAGACTGCACTTGTGAAGGTGGTAAATGACCTTTTAATGACGTCAGACCGAGGCTCTGCATCTGTCCTCATGCTCCTAGATCTTAGTGCCGCTTTTGATACCATCGATCACCACATTCTTTTGGAGAGATTGGAAACCCAAATTGGTCTACATGGACAAGTTCTGGCCTGGTTTAGATCTTATCTGTCGGAAAGATATCAGTTTGTCTCTGTGAATGGTTCGTCCTCTGACAAATCAATTGTAAATTTCGGTGTTCCTCAAGGTTCCGTTCTAGGACCACTATTGTTTTCACTATATATTTTACCTCTTGGGGATGTCATTCGAAAACATAATGTTAAATTTCACTGCTATGCGGACGACACACAGCTGTACATTTCAATGAAACATGGTGAAGCCCCAAAATTGCTCTCGCTAGAAGCCTGTGTTTCAGACATAAGGAAGTGGATGGCTGCAAATTTTCTACTTTTAAACTCGGACAAAACAGAGATGCTTGTCCTAGGTCCCAAGAAACAAAGAGATCTTCTGTTGAATCTGACAATTAATCTGGATGGTTGTACAGTCGTCTCAAATAAAACTGTGAAGGACCTCGGCGTTACTCTGGACCCTGATCTCTCTTTTGAAGAACATATCAAGACTGCTTCAAGGACAGCTTTTTTCCATCTACGTAACATTGCAAAAATCAGAAACTTTCTGTCCAAAAATGACGCAGAAAAATTAATCCATGCTTTTGTTACTTCTAGGCTCGACTACTGCAATGCTCTACTTTCCGGCTACCCGGATAAAGCACTAAACAAACTTCAGTTAGTGCTAAATACGGCTGCTAGAATCCTGACTAGAACCAAAAAATTTGATCATATTACTCCAGTGCTAGCTTCCCTACACTGGCTTCCTGTTAAGGCAAGGGCTGATTTCAAGGTTTTACTGCTAACCTACAAAGCATTACATGGGCTTGCTCCTACCTATCTTTCCGATTTGGTCCTGCCGTACATACCTACACGTACGCTACGGTCACAAGACGCAGGCCTCCTAATTGTCCCTAGAATTTCTAAGCAAACGGCTGGAGGTAGGGCTTTCTCCTATAGAGCTCCATTTTTATGGAATGGTCTGCCTACCCATGTGAGAGACGCAGACTCAGTCTCAACCTTTAAGTCTTTACTGAAGACTTATCTCTTCAGTAGGTCCTATGATTAAGTATAGTCTGGCCCAGGAGTGTGAAGGTGAACGGAAAGGCTGGAGCAACGAACCGCCCTTGCTGTCTCTGCCTTGTCGGTTCCCCTCTTCCCACTGGGATTCTCTGCCTCTAACCCTTTTACAGGGGCTGAGTCACTGACTTACTGGTGTTCTTCCATGCCGTCCATGGGAGGGGTGCGTCACTTGAGTAGGTTGAGCCACTGACGTGGTCTTCCTGTCTGGGTTGGCGCCCCCCCCTTGGGTTGTGCCGTGGCGGACATCTTTGTGGGCTATACTCGGCCTTGTCTTCGGACGGTAAGTTGGTGGTTGTAGATATCCCTCTAGTGGTGTGGGGGGCTGTGCTTTGGCAAAGTGGGTGGGGTTATATCCTGCCTGTTTGGCCCTGTCCGGGGGTATCATCGGATGGGGCCACAGTGTCTTCTGATCCCTCCTGTCTCAGCCTCCAGTATTTATGCTGCAGTAGTTTATGTGTCGGGGGGCTAGGGTCAGTCTGTTACATCTGGAGTATTCTCTTGTCTTATCCGGTGTCCTGTGTGAATGTAAATATGCTCTCTCTAATTCTCTCTTTCTTTCTTTCTTTCTTTCTCTCGGAGGACCTGAGCCCTAGGACTACCTGGCATGATGACTCCTTGCTGTCCCCAGTCCACCTGGCCATGCTGCTGCTCCAGTTTCAACTGTTCTGCCTGCGGCTACGGAACCCTGACCTGTTCACCGGACGTGCTTGTTGCACCCTCGACAATTACTATGATTATTATTATTTGACCATGCTGGTCATTTACGAACATTTTAACATCTTGACTATGTTCTGTTATAATATCCACCCGGCACAGCCAGAAGAGGACTGGCCACCCCTCATAGCCTGGTTCCTCTCTAGGTTTCTTCCTAGGTTTTTGGCCTTTCTCAGGAGTTTTTCCTAGGGAGTTTTTCCCAGCCACCGTGCTTCTTTCACATGCATTGCTTGCTGTTTGGGGTTTTAGGCTGGGTTTCTGTACAGCACTTTGAGATTTCAGCTGATGTACGAAGGGCTATATAAATAAATTTGATTTGATTTGATTTGATTTGATTTGGTTAGTATGGGGGCTGGTGTCTGGTGTTTCAGCTCATAGCTGTCTCTGGTCACTGTAATGTCGTTAGTATGGGGGCTGGTGTCTGGTGTTTCAGCTCATAGCTGTCTGTGGTCACTGTAATGTCGTTAGTACGGGGGCTGGTGTCTGGTGTTTCAGCTCATAGCTGTCTGTGGTCAATGTAATGTCGTTAGTACGGGGGCTGGTGTCTGGTATTTCAGCTCATAGCTGTCTGTGGTCACTGTAATGTCGTTAGTACGGGGGCTGGTGTCTGGTGTTTCAGCTCATAGCTGTCTGTGGTCACTGTAATGTCGTTAGTACGGGGGCTGGAGTCTGGTGTTTCAGCTCATAGCTGTCTGTGGTCCCTGTAATGTCGTTAGTACGAGGGCTGGTGTCTGGTGTTTCAGCTCATAGCTGTCTGTGGTCACTGTAATGTCGTTAGTACGGGGGCTGGTGTCTGGTGTTTCAGCTCATTGCTGTCTGTGGTCCCTGTAATGTCGTTAGCATGGGGGCTGGTGTCTGGTGTTTCAGCTCATAGCTGTCTGTGGTCACTGTAATGTTGTTAGCACGGGGGCTGGTGTCTGGTGTTTCAGCTCATAGCTGTCTGTGGTCACTGTAATGTCGTTAGTATTGGGGCTGGTGTCTGGTGTTTCAGCTCATAACTGTCTGTGGTCACTGTAATGTCGTTAGCATGGGGGCTGGTGTCTGGTGTTTCAGCTCATAGCTGTCTGTGGTCCCTGTAATGTCGTTAGTATGGGGGCTGGTGTCTGGTGTTTCAGCTCATAGCTGTCTGTGGTCACTGTAATGTCGTTAGTATGGGGGCTGGTGTCTGGTGTTTCAGCTCATAGCTGTCTGTGGTCCCTATAATGTCGTTAGTATGGGGGCTGGTGTCTGGTGTTTCAGCTCATAGCTGTCTGTGGTCCCTGTAATGTCGTTAGTATGGGGGCTGGTGTCTGGTGTTTCAGCTCATAGCTGTCTGTGGTCACTGTAATGTCGTTAGTACGGGGGCTGGAGTCTGGTGTTTCAGCTCATAGCTGTCTGTGGTCCCTGTAATGTCGTTAGTACGAGGGCTGGTGTCTGGTGTTTCAGCTCATAGCTGTCTGTGGTCACTGTAATGTCGTTAGTACGGGGGCTGGTGTCTGGTGTTTCAGCTCATTGCTGTCTGTGGTCAATGTAATGTCGTTACCATGGGGGCTGGTGTCTGGTGTTTCAGCTCATAGCTGTCTGTGGTCACTGTAATGTTGTTAGCACGGGGGCTGGTGTCTGGTGTTTCAGCTCATAGCTGTCTGTGGTCACTGTAATGTCGTTAGTATTGGGGCTGGTGTCTGGTGTTTCAGCTCATAACTGTCTGTGGTCACTGTAATGTCGTTAGCATGGGGGCTGGTGTCTGGTGTTTCAGCTCATAGCTGTCTGTGGTCCCTGTAATGTCGTTAGTATGGGGGCTGTAGTCTGGTGTTTCAGCTCATAGCTGTCTGTGGTCCCTGTAATGTCGTTAGTATGGGGGCTGGTGTCTGGTGTTTCAGCTCATTGCTGTCTGTGGTCAATGTAATGTCGTTACCATGGGGGCTGGTGTCTGGTGTTTCAGCTCATAGCTGTCTGTGGTCACTGTAATGTTGTTAGCACGGGGGCTGGTGTCTGGTGTTTCATCTCATAGCTGTCTGTGGTCACTGTAATGTCGTTAGTATTGGGGCTGGTGTCTGGTGTTTCAGCTCATAACTGTCTGTGGTCACTGTAATGTCGTTAGCATGGGGGCTGGTGTCTGGTGTTTCAGCTCATAGCTGTCTGTGGTCCCTGTAATGTCGTTAGTATGGGGGCTGTAGTCTGGTGTTTCAGCTCATAGCTGTCTGTGGTCCCTGTAATGTCGTTAGTATGGGGGCTGGTGTCTGGTGTTTCAGCTCATAGCTGTCTGTGGTCCCTGTAATGTCGTTAGCATGGGGGCTGGTGTCTGGTGTTTCAGCTCATAGCTGTCTGTGGTCACTGTAATGTCGTTAGCACGGGGGCTGGTGTCTGGTGTTTCAGCTCATAGCTGTCTGTGGTCACTGTAATGTCGTTAGTATTGGGGCTGGTGTCTGGTGTTTCAGCTCATAACTGTCTGTGGTCACTGTAATGTCGTTAGCATGGGGGCTGGTGTCTGGTGTTTCAGCTCATAGCTGTCTGTGGTCACTGTAATGTCGTTAGTATGGGGGCTGGTGTCTGGTGTTTCAGCTCATAGCTGTCTGTGGTCCCTGTAATGTCGTTAGTATGGGGGCTGGTGTCTGGTGTTTCAGCTCATAGCTGTCTGTGGTCCCTGTAATGTCGTTAGCATGGGGGCTGGTGTCTGGTGTTTCAGCTCATAGCTGTCTGTGGTCCCTGTAATGTCGTTAGCATGGGGGCTGGTGTCTGGTGTTTCAGCTCATAGCTGTCTGTGGTCCCTGTAATGTCGTTAGCATGGGGGCTGGTGTCTGGTGTTTCAGCTCATAGCTGTCTGTGGTCCCTGTAATGTCGTTAGCATGGGGGCTGGTGTCTGGTGTTTCAGCTCATAGCTGTCTGTGGTCACTGTAATGTCGTTAGCATGGGGGCTGGTGTCTGGTGTTTCAGCTCATAGCTGTCTGTGGTCAATGTAATGTCGTTAGTATGGGGGCTGGTGTCTGGTGTTTCAGCTCATAGCTGTCTGTGGTCAATGTAATGTCGTTAGTATGGGGGCTGGTGTCTGGTGTTTTAGCTCATAGCTGTCTGTGGTCACTGTAATGTCGTTAGTATGGGGGCTGGTGTCTGGTGTTTCAGCTCATAGCTGTCTGTGGTCAATGTAATGTCGTTAGTATGGGGGCTGGTGTCTGGTGTTTCAGCTCATAGCTGTCTCTGGTCACTGTAATGTCGTTAGTATGGGGGCTGGTGTCTGGTGTTTCAGCTCATAGCTGTCTGTGGTCACTGTAATGTCGTTAGTACGGGGGCTGGTGTCTGGTGTTTCAGCTCATAGCTGTCTGTGGTCAATGTAATGTCGTTAGTACGGGGGCTGGTGTCTGGTATTTCAGCTCATAGCTGTCTGTGGTCACTGTAATGTCGTTAGTACGGGGGCTGGTGTCTGGTGTTTCAGCTCATAGCTGTCTGTGGTCACTGTAATGTCGTTAGTACGGGGGCTGGAGTCTGGTGTTTCAGCTCATAGCTGTCTGTGGTCCCTGTAATGTCGTTAGTACGAGGGCTGGTGTCTGGTGTTTCAGCTCATAGCTGTCTGTGGTCACTGTAATGTCGTTAGTACGGGGGCTGGTGTCTGGTGTTTCAGCTCATTGCTGTCTGTGGTCCCTGTAATGTCGTTAGCATGGGGGCTGGTGTCTGGTGTTTCAGCTCATAGCTGTCTGTGGTCACTGTAATGTTGTTAGCACGGGGGCTGGTGTCTGGTGTTTCAGCTCATAGCTGTCTGTGGTCACTGTAATGTCGTTAGTATTGGGGCTGGTGTCTGGTGTTTCAGCTCATAACTGTCTGTGGTCACTGTAATGTCGTTAGCATGGGGGCTGGTGTCTGGTGTTTCAGCTCATAGCTGTCTGTGGTCCCTGTAATGTCGTTAGTATGGGGGCTGGTGTCTGGTGTTTCAGCTCATAGCTGTCTGTGGTCACTGTAATGTCGTTAGTATGGGGGCTGGTGTCTGGTGTTTCAGCTCATAGCTGTCTGTGGTCCCTATAATGTCGTTAGTATGGGGGCTGGTGTCTGGTGTTTCAGCTCATAGCTGTCTGTGGTCCCTGTAATGTCGTTAGTATGGGGGCTGGTGTCTGGTGTTTCAGCTCATAGCTGTCTGTGGTCACTGTAATGTCGTTAGTACGGGGGCTGGAGTCTGGTGTTTCAGCTCATAGCTGTCTGTGGTCCCTGTAATGTCGTTAGTACGAGGGCTGGTGTCTGGTGTTTCAGCTCATAGCTGTCTGTGGTCACTGTAATGTCGTTAGTACGGGGGCTGGTGTCTGGTGTTTCAGCTCATTGCTGTCTGTGGTCAATGTAATGTCGTTACCATGGGGGCTGGTGTCTGGTGTTTCAGCTCATAGCTGTCTGTGGTCACTGTAATGTTGTTAGCACGGGGGCTGGTGTCTGGTGTTTCAGCTCATAGCTGTCTGTGGTCACTGTAATGTCGTTAGTATTGGGGCTGGTGTCTGGTGTTTCAGCTCATAACTGTCTGTGGTCACTGTAATGTCGTTAGCATGGGGGCTGGTGTCTGGTGTTTCAGCTCATAGCTGTCTGTGGTCCCTGTAATGTCGTTAGTATGGGGGCTGTAGTCTGGTGTTTCAGCTCATAGCTGTCTGTGGTCCCTGTAATGTCGTTAGTATGGGGGCTGGTGTCTGGTGTTTCAGCTCATAGCTGTCTGTGGTCACTGTAGGGTCGTTAGTATGGGGGCTGGTGTCTGGTGTTTCAGCTCATAGCTGTCTGTGGTCCCTGTAATGTCGTTAGTATGGGGGCTGGTGTCTGGTGTTTCAGCTCATAGCTGTCTGTGGTCACTGTAATGTCGTTAGTATGGGGGCTGGTGTCTGGTGTTTCAGCTCATAGCTGTCTGTGGTCCCTGTAATGTCGTTAGTATGGGGGCTGGTGTCTGGTGTTTCAGCTCATAGCTGTCTGTGGTCCCTGTAATGTCGTTAGTATGGGGGCTGGTGTCTGGTGTTTCAGCTCATAGCTGTCTGTGGTCACTGTAATGTCGTTAGTATGGGGGCTGGTGTCTGGTGTTTCAGCTCATAGCTGTCTGTGGTCAATGTAATGTCGTTAGTACGGGGGCTGGTGTCTGGTGTTTCAGCTCATAGCTGTCTGTGGTCACTGTAATGTCGTTAGTATGGGGGCTGGAGTCTGGTGTTTCAGCTCATAGCTGTCTGTGGTCCCTGTAATGTCGTTAGTACGAGGGCTGGTGTCTGGTGTTTCAGCTCATAGCTGTCTGTGGTCACTGTAATGTCGTTAGTACGGGGGCTGGTGTCTGGTGTTTCAGCTCATAGCTGTCTGTGGTCCCTGTAATGTCGTTAGTACGGGGGCTGGTGTCTGGTGTTTCAGCTCATAGCTGTCTGTGGTCCCTGTAATGTCGTTAGCATGGGGGCTGGTGTCTGGTGTTTCAGCTCATAGCTGTCTGTGGTCACTGTAATGTCGTTAGTATTGGGGCTGGTGTCTGGTGTTTCAGCTCATAACTGTCTGTGGTCACTGTAATGTCGTTAGCATGGGGGCTGGTGTCTGGTGTTTCAGCTCATAGCTGTCTGTGGTCACTGTAATGTCGTTAGTATGGGGGCTGGTGTCTGGTGTTTCAGCTCATAGCTGTCTGTGGTCCCTGTAATGTCGTTAGTATGGGGGCTGGTGTCTGGTGTTTCAGCTCATAGCTGTCTGTGGTCCCTGTAATGTCGTTAGCATGGGGGCTGGTGTCTGGTGTTTCAGCTCATAGCTGTCTGTGGTCCCTGTAATGTCGTTAGCATGGGGGCTGGTGTCTGGTGTTTCAGCTCATAGCTGTCTGTGGTCCCTGTAATGTCGTTAGCATGGGGGCTGGTGTCTGGTGTTTCAGCTCATAGCTGTCTGTGGTCCCTGTAATGTCGTTAGCATGGGGGCTGGTGTCTGGTGTTTCAGCTCATAGCTGTCTGTGGTCACTGTAATGTCGTTAGCATGGGGGCTGGTGTCTGGTGTTTCAGCTCATAGCTGTCTGTGGTCAATGTAATGTCGTTAGTATGGGGGCTGGTGTCTGGTGTTTCAGCTCATAGCTGTCTGTGGTCAATGTAATGTCGTTAGTATGGGGGCTGGTGTCTGGTGTTTTAGCTCATAGCTGTCTGTGGTCACTGTAATGTCGTTAGTATGGGGGCTGGTGTCTGGTGTTTCAGCTCATAGCTGTCTGTGGTCAATGTAATGTCGTTAGTATGGGGGCTGGTGTCTGGTGTTTCAGCTCATAGCTGTCTCTGGTCACTGTAATGTCGTTAGTATGGGGGCTGGTGTCTGGTGTTTCAGCTCATAGCTGTCTGTGGTCACTGTAATGTCGTTAGTACGGGGGCTGGTGTCTGGTGTTTCAGCTCATAGCTGTCTGTGGTCAATGTAATGTCGTTAGTACGGGGGCTGGTGTCTGGTATTTCAGCTCATAGCTGTCTGTGGTCACTGTAATGTCGTTAGTACGGGGGCTGGTGTCTGGTGTTTCAGCTCATAGCTGTCTGTGGTCACTGTAATGTCGTTAGTACGGGGGCTGGAGTCTGGTGTTTCAGCTCATAGCTGTCTGTGGTCCCTGTAATGTCGTTAGTACGAGGGCTGGTGTCTGGTGTTTCAGCTCATAGCTGTCTGTGGTCACTGTAATGTCGTTAGTACGGGGGCTGGTGTCTGGTGTTTCAGCTCATTGCTGTCTGTGGTCCCTGTAATGTCGTTAGCATGGGGGCTGGTGTCTGGTGTTTCAGCTCATAGCTGTCTGTGGTCACTGTAATGTTGTTAGCACGGGGGCTGGTGTCTGGTGTTTCAGCTCATAGCTGTCTGTGGTCACTGTAATGTCGTTAGTATTGGGGCTGGTGTCTGGTGTTTCAGCTCATAACTGTCTGTGGTCACTGTAATGTCGTTAGCATGGGGGCTGGTGTCTGGTGTTTCAGCTCATAGCTGTCTGTGGTCCCTGTAATGTCGTTAGTATGGGGGCTGGTGTCTGGTGTTTCAGCTCATAGCTGTCTGTGGTCACTGTAATGTCGTTAGTATGGGGGCTGGTGTCTGGTGTTTCAGCTCATAGCTGTCTGTGGTCCCTATAATGTCGTTAGTATGGGGGCTGGTGTCTGGTGTTTCAGCTCATAGCTGTCTGTGGTCCCTGTAATGTCGTTAGTATGGGGGCTGGTGTCTGGTGTTTCAGCTCATAGCTGTCTGTGGTCACTGTAGGGTCGTTAGTATGGGGGCTGGTGTCTGGTGTTTCAGCTCATAGCTGTCTGTGGTCCCTGTAATGTCGTTAGTATGGGGGCTGGTGTCTGGTGTTTCAGCTCATAGCTGTCTGTGGTCACTGTAATGTCGTTAGTATGGGGGCTGGTGTCTGGTGTTTCAGCTCATAGCTGTCTGTGGTCCCTGTAATGTCGTTAGTATGGGGGCTGGTGTCTGGTGTTTCAGCTCATAGCTGTCTGTGGTCCCTGTAATGTCGTTAGTATGGGGGCTGGTGTCTGGTGTTTCAGCTCATAGCTGTCTGTGGTCACTGTAGGGTCGTTAGTATGGGGGCTGGTGTCTGGTGTTTCAGCTCATAGCTGTCTGTGGTCCCTGTAATGTCGTTAGTATGGGGGCTGGTGTCTGGTGTTTCAGCTCATAGCTGTCTGTGGTCACTGTAATGTCGTTAGCATGGGGGCTGGTGTCTGGTGTTTCAGCTCATAGCTGTCTGTGGTCACTGTAATGTCGTTAGCATGGGGGCTGGTGTCTGGTGTTTCAGCTCATAGCTGTCTGTGGTCACTGTAATGTCGTTAGTATGGGGGCTGGTGTCTAGTGCTTTGGTCCTCCCCCACTTTCCCCTCCTAACTGTGGGCACTGGATAGAGTTACATCTGAACCTCTGGTTCTTAACACAACCTGTCTACAACTACAGCACCAAGCATGGAATCAGCCTGTGTGTCTTTGGAATAAACAGACGTTTCCTCTACTGTAGACTGAAAGAGAACATGGAATCAGCCTGTGTGTCTCTGGAATAAACAGACGTGTCCTCTACTGTAGACTGAAAGAGAACACGGAATCAGCCTGTGTGTCTCTGGAATAAACAGACGTTTCCTCTACTGTAGACTGAAAGAGAACACGGAATCAGCCTGTGTGTCTCTGGAATAAACAGACGTTTCCTCTACTGTAGACTGAAAGAGAACACGGAATCAGCCTGTGTGTCTCTGGAATAAACAGACGTTTCCTCTACTGTAGACTGAAAGAGAACACGGAATCAGCATGTGTGTCTCTGGAATAAACAGACGTTTCCTCTACTGTAGACTGAAAGAGAACACGGAATCGGCCTGTGTGTCTCTGGAATAAACAGACGTTTCCTCTACTGTAGACTGAAAGAGAACACGGAATCGGCCTGTGTGTCTCTGGAATAAACAGACGTTTCCTCTACTGTAGACTGAAAGAGAACACGGAATCGGCCTGTGTGTCTCTGGAATAAACAGACGTTTCCTCTACTGTAGACTGAAAGAGAACACGGAATCGGCCTGTGTGTCTCTGGAATAAACAGACGTTTCCTCTACTGTAGACTGAAAGAGAACACGGAATCGGCCTGTGTGTCTCTGGAATAAACAGACGTTTCCTCTACTGTAGACTGAAAGAGAACACGGAATCGGCCTGTGTGTCTCTGGAATAAACAGACGTTTCCTCTACTGTAGACTGAAAGAGAACATATGTCTGTAGTCAGGTCTCTTGGGGAGGAAGACGTTTCTCTCTCCAATTACTTTTCCAGGTGGAGGGTTAAATGAATGAAGACACATTGAGGGATATGAAAAGGCTGCCTGGGCTTCTGTAGGAAGCCTGCTTCCTCCTCCTCTTCCTCACCCGTCTTCCTCCTCTTCCTCCTCCTCCCTCCTCCTCACCCCTCCTCCTACTTATCCCTTCTCTTCCTCACCCCTCCTCCTACTTATCCCTTCTCTTCCTCACCCCTCCTCCTCCTTCCTCCTTCCTCCTCCTCCTCCTCTTCGTCCCTTCTCCTCCTCCCCCTCCTCCTCACCACTCCTCCTCCTCACCTTCTCCTCAGACCTCTTAGTCTTAGAGTTTTATTCAGTAGCTGTAGGAGAGAAAAAGGGAAGGTGGGGGTTCAAGGGGAAATCACAAGTGTACACACCCCAGCTGGCCAAGTCCTGAGTAGATTTGTCAGAGCAGAAATGGTCTCTCTCTCTCTCTCTCTCTGCTTTTTGAAGGTGCTTTGGCTTGAAATGAGGCACAGGACGGCAGTGCTATTAGATTAGTCATTGGCCCCTGTGTTTGACAATTCACAGACAGGCCTAATATGTCTGGGTAGAGAGAGACGTGAAACCTGGACCTGGGTTTTGGGTAATAGGCACCTCCGGCGATATTGGGATCATTCCTGTTCTCTGAATATGTGGCTTTTGTCTTATACCAATGCCAATGTTTCCTATGACATTTTGGTCTGTTGTGGTGCATACCTGGGTTTTGTGGGAATGCCAAATACCAAGAGTGAGGTTAGAATATCTTTTCATTGATTTAAACCTAGTACACAGTGTATTTCCGAAATAGTATTTTTCTTTGACATGTCATTGAAAAATGTCAAATATCAGTATTATGGACCCTGGGGTTTGGAATATGAGGTTTTGAAATGATCATACTGACCCTGATAGCAATAAATAGTAATTTGGTGGATAGTAGGCAATAAGGCCAGAATAAGGCCAGAAGGGTGTGATATTCGGTCTGATATACCACAGCTGTCAGCCAATTAGCATTCAGGGCTCGAACCACCCAGTTTATAATTAGTTATCATGCCCCTATTGGTCCCATATCACAAGTCATTTACATTCTGTCTTCCCTTCACCTATTCATTCAGAAACATTACAAATACAGCATCATTCAAAGGATCATGAAGAAATACCTCAAGCTCAAACCTCCGTTAGACATAGGGGATGATATAGGCAGACCACTCTGTCTATAATGTTCCCTTCCTCCTCACACCTCTCAATGTCTGTGTCCAAAACGGCACACTATTCCCCTTCATAGTGCACTACTTTTGACCAGAGCCCTATAGGTACTGCACTACACAGGGAATAGGATGGGGCCCTGACAAAAGAATAGTGCACTACATGGGTAATAGGGTGCTATTTGGGATGTAGACAATATCCCTGGCTGGCTCCGGAAGACGCTGGCTAAATATACAACTGACCCACCGCATGTTTGACTTTCCACCACAAAGCCAAGCAAACACAGTCTGTAGGCTCAGTGAAGTGGAGGTGATTTCATGTGGGGGGTTAAGACTATTTTTCTTTAGGAAATCTGTTTAAACATCATTGAGAAGGTAGTGGCACCATGTCTGGATTGAAGAAGGAGCTTTGAGCTATTGAGTTATTTTCTAATTCTAATATACCAACGTTTCATTTCATGATCAGGAAAACTCAAGGTGGTTTAGGAAATGTGGACCAGATGAGGGTTTGTTGCAACGATCCCAATTTTCCAAAGCGTTAGTGGAGGAGGGGTAATAAAAGCCATAGATTTTCACAGTTCGGCATGCAGACACCCTCCCTCGTGTTCAAACTCTCAGAGGGGACGGAAAGCGAGCGAGACCGCAATGTTATACTTTGTTTTTATTAAATCCAGTGATTGACAGCACAGAGAGATTTTTCCAGTCTGTAAATCCAGGCCCAATTGAAGAGGACAGAGAGCACTGGGCCCTGGCATTCTGCTACTGACTATAGTACACAGGCAGGCTTTAGGGAATGTGGTGGCCTCTCCTCTCCTCTCCTCTCCTCTCCTCTCCTCTCCTCTCCTCTCGGCTGTCTCCTTTCCCCTCTCCTCCCATGCTTTGTGGTAAACCACTGGGAGCTGACAGGTTAGCCCGGAGGAGCATTATGCTTCCTTTACAATCAAAACATGTCAGCTCAGTTTTTTTCAGTTCCAAAATGGTACATGCAAGGCAGAGCTGGTTACAGGGCCAAGGGGCCGTGGGCCCAAAGGAGCGGTGGATTAGAAGTCTTGTGCACATATGAGGGAATATGTTAAACATGTATATTAGATTGGAGCCTTGTAAAATGGGAAGGGCCTCCTGTTTCATTGGACTTGTAAAAGGATAAAACGCTCACAGCTGTGTACAGGCGTTAGTACCTCTTATTATGGTAAACAGTCTCCTATCTATCTAACTGACTACAGTAGTCCTCTGCAGATTGGCTCTGGAGTATTGACCACTCCTGGAAGGTGTCAATGTGTCTGACTGACTACAGTACGCCTCTGCAGATTGGCTGTGGAGTATTGACCACTCCTGGAAGGTGTCAATGTGTCTGACTAACTACAGTAGTCCTCTGCAGATTGGCTGTGGAGTATTGACCACTCCTGGAAGGTGTCAATGTGTCTGTATTAGACTGTCCAGATATACCATCACTGTTTCCTGTTTCCTGTTTCCGGGCACAACTTGCAGACTTGTTTACGCTGCTGTGCGTTTTTGTTGCCGATCTTACTTTGCTACTTGACGGTTTTTACTTTTTCATTACCGTATATTTTTACTTTTTACCCTCACTCAACTTTTTTAATTCAACTTTCTTACCCCGGAGGTTTTATCTGGACATGGTTCGTCAGGACTTCAAACAGCCGAAGCTAAGTAACATTAACATGATGCCTTCTAATTGCAGTCGTTGTACTTATAATATACAGGAGAACGATCGCCTTACGGCAAGGATAGCTGTGCTGCAAGCCCAGCTTCAGACGCAATCGTTAGGCAAGGGTAATTTCAGTGTAGGAAAGGATGAAACAGCGTCTGTGCCACCAGCAAGTACAGATAGTAACGTTAGTATAAACCCCCTCGCACGGTCCCCGCAGCCGGACAACTTTCTCATGGCTTCTGGAGGGAAACGCTGTAGGAATGCTCAACCGGTGTCGCTTATTCAGCCGACAGAAACTTTCAACCGGTTCTCCCCATTAAGCGAGTCGGAGTCAGAGGCCGAGACTTCTCTGGTCTCTACTCCTCCCGCTGTGGGGTCTGAGACGCCGACGGCTCCCACCATTAGCTCTGACAAAATGAAAACCCTAGTCATTGGCGACTCCATTATCCGCAGTATTAGACTTAAAACGAATCATCCAGCGATCATACACTGTTTACCAGGGGGCAGGGCTACCGACGTTAAGGCTAATCTAAAGACGGTGCTGGCTAAAGCTAAAACTGGCGAGTGTAGAGAGTTTTGAGATATTGTTATCCACGTCGGCACCAACGATGTTAGGATGAAACAGTCAGACGTCACCAAGCGCAACATAGCTTCAGCGTGTAAATCAGCTAGAAAGATGTGTCGGCATCGATTAATTGTCTCTGGCCCCCTCCCAGTTAGGGGGAGTGATGAGCTCTACAGCAGAGTCTCACAACTCAATCGCTGGTTGAAAACTGTGTTCTGCCCCTCCCAAAAGATAGAATTTGTAGATAACTGGCCCTCTTTCTGGGACTCACCCACAAACAGGACCAAGCCTGGCCTGTTGAGGAGTGACGGACTCCATCCTAGCTGGAGGGGTGCTCTCATCTTATCTACGAACATAGACAGGGCTCTAACTCCTCTAGCTCCACAATGAAATAGGGTGCAGGCCAGGCAGCAGGCTGTTAGCCAGCCTGCCAGCTTAGTGGAGTCTGCCACTAGCACAGTCAGCGTAGTCAGCTCAGCTTTCCCCATTGAGACCGTGTCTGTGCCTCGATCTAGGTTGGGCAAAATTAAAAATGGCGGTGTTTGCTTTAGTAATCTCACTAGTATAAAGACCTCCTCCATTCCTGCCATTATTGAAAGAGATTGTGATACTTCACATCTCAAAATTGGGTTACTTAATGTTAGATCCCTCACTTCCAAGGCAGTTATAGTCAATGAACTAATCACTGATCATAATCTTGATGTGATTGGCCTGACTGAAACATGGCTTAAGCCTGATGAATTGACTGTGTTAAATGAGGCCTCACCCCCTGGTTACACTAGTGACCATACCCCCCATGCATCCGGTAAAGGCGGAGGTGTTGCTAACATCTACGATAGCAAATTTCAATTTACAAAAAAAAAAACAATGACGTTTTCGTCTTTTGAGCTTCGAGTCATGAAATCTATGCAGCCTACTCACTCACTTTTTATAGATACTGTTTACAGGCCTCCTGGGCCATATGCAGTGTTCCTCACTGAGTTCCCTGAATTCCTATCGGATCTTGTAGTCATAGCAGATAATATTCTAATTTTTGGTGACTTTAACATTCACATGGAAAAGTCCACAGACCCACTCCAAAAGGCTTTCGGAGCCATCATCGACTCAGTGGGTTTTGTCCAACATGTCTCTGGACCTACTCACTGCCACAGTCATACTCTGGACCTAGTTTTGTCCCATGGAATAAATGTTGTGGATCTTAATGTTTTTCCTCATAATCCTGGATTATCGGACCACCATTTTATTGCGTTTACAATTGCAACAAATAATCTGCTCAGACCCCAACCAAGGAGCATTAAAAGTCGTGCTATAAATTCTCAGACAACCCAAAGATTCCTTGATGCCCTTCCAGACTCCCTCTGCCTACCCAAGGACGTCAGAGGACAAAAATCAGTTAACCACCTAACCGAGGAACTCAATTTAACCTTGCGCAATACCCTAGATGCAGTTGCACCCCTAAAAATTAAAAACATCTGTCATAAGAAACTAGCTCCCTGGTATACAGAAAATACACGAGCTCTGAAGCAAGCTTCCAGAAAATTGGAACGGAAATGGCGCCACACCAAACTGGAAGTCTTCCGACTAGCTTGGAAAGACAGTACCGTGCAGTATCGAAGAGCCCTCACTGCTGCTCGATCATCCTATTTTTCCAACTTAATTGAGGAAAATAAGAACAATCCGAAATGTCTTTTTGATACTGTCGCAAAGCTAACTAAAAAGCAGCATTCGCAAATGGAGGATGGCTTTCACTTCAGCAGTAATACATTTATGAACTTCTTTGAGGAAAAGATCATGATCATTAGAAAGCAAATTACAGACTCCTCTTTAAATCTGGGTATTCCTCCAAAGCTCCATTGTCCTGAGTCTGCACAACTCTGCCAGGACCTAGGATCAAGGGAGATACTAAAGTGTTTTAGTACTATATCTCTTGACACAATGATGAAAATAATCATGGCCTCCAAACCCTCAAGCTGCATACTGGACCCTATTCCAACTAAACTACTGAAAGAGCTGCTTCCTGTGCTTGGCCCTCCTATGTTGAACATAATAAACGGCTCTCTATCCACCGGATGTGTACCAAGCTCACTAAAAGTGGCAGTAATAAAGCCTCTCTTGAAAAAGCCGAATCTTGACCCAGAAATTATAAAAAACTATCGGCCTATATCGAATCTTCCATTCCTCTCAATTTTTTTGAAAAAGCTGTTGCACAGCAACTCACTGCCTTCCTGAAGACAAACAATGTATACGAAACGCTTCAGTCTGGTTTTAGACCCCATCATAGCACTGAGACTGCACTTGTGAAGGTGGTAAATGACCTTTTAATGACGTCAGACCGAGGCTCTGCATCTGTCCTCGTGCTCCTAGATCTTAGTGCCGCTTTTGATACCATCGATCACCACATTCTTTTGGAGAGATTGGAAACCCAAATTGGTCTACATGGACAAGTTCTGGCCTGGTTTAGATCTTATCTGTCGGAAAGATATCAGTTTGTCTCTGTGAATGGTTTGTCCTCTGACAAATCAATTGTACATTTCGGTGTTCCTCAAGGTTCCGTTTTAGGACCACTATTGTTTTCACTATATATTTTACCTCTTGGGGATGTCATTCGAAAACATAATGTTAAATTTCACTGCTATGCGGACGACACACAGCTGTACATTTCAATGAAACATGGTGAAGCCCCAAAATTGCCCTCGCTAGAAGCCTGTTTCAGACATAAGGAAGTGGATGGCTGCAAACTTTCTACTTTTAAACTCAGACAAAACAGAGATGCTTGTTCTAGGTCCAAAGAAACAAAGAGATCTTCTGTTGAATATGACAATTAATCTGGATGGTTGTACAGTCGTCTCAAATAAAACTGTGAAGGACCTCGGCGTTACTCTGGACCCTGATCCCTCTTTTGAAGAACATATCAAGACTGTTTCAAGGACAGCTTTTTTCCATCTACGTAACATTGCAAAAATCAGAAACTTTCTGTCCAAAAATGACACAGAAAAATTAATCCATGCTTTTGTTACTTCTAGGCTGGACTACAGCAATGCTCTACTTTCCGGCTACCCGGATAAAGCACTAAAGAAACTTCAGTTAGTGCTAAATACGGCTGCTAGAATCCTGACTAGAACCAAAAAATTTGATCATATTACTCCAGTGCTAGCCTCCCTACACTGGCTTCCTGTTAAGGCAAGGGCTGATTTCAAGGTTTTACTGCTAACCTACAAAGCATTACATGGGCTTGCTCCTACCTATCTTTCCGATTTGGTCCTGCCGTACATACCTACACGTACGCTACGGTCACAAGACGCAGGCCTCCTAATTGTCCCTAGAATTTCTAAGCAAACGGCTGGAGGTAGGGCTTTCTCCTATAGAGCTCCATTTTTATGGAATAGTCTGCCTACCCATGTGAGAGACGCAGACTCAGTCTCAACCTTTAAGTCTTTACTGAAGACTTATCTCTTCAGTAGGTCCTATGATTAAGTATAGTCTGGCCCAGCAGTGTGAAGGTGAACGGAAAGGCTGGAGCAACGAACCGCCCTTGCTGTCTCTGCCTTGCCGGTTCCCCTCTTTCCACTGGGATTCTCTGCCTCTAACCCTATTACAGGGGCTGAGTCACTGACTTACTGGTGTTCTTCCATGCCGTCCATTGGAGGGGTGCGTCACTTGAGTGGGTTGAGTCACTGACGTGGTCTTCCTGTCTGGGTTGGCGCCCCCCCCCCTTGGGTTGTGCCATGGCGGAGATCTTTGTGGGCTATACTCGGCCTTGTCTTCGGACGGTAAGTTGGTGGTTGTAGACATCCCTCTAGTGGTGTGGGGGCTGTGCTTTGGCAAAGTGGGTGGGGTTATATCCTGCCTGTTTGGCCCTGTCCGGGGGTATCATCGGATGGGGCCACAGTGTCTTCTGATCCCTCATGTCTCAGCCTCCAGTATTTATGCTGCAGTAGTTTATGTGTCGGGGGGCTAGGGTTAGTCTGTTACATCTGGAGTATTCTCTTGTCTTATCCTGTGTCCTGTGTGAATTTAAATATGCTCTCTCTAATTCTCTCTTTCTCTCTTTCTTTCTTTCTCTCGGAGGACCTGAGCCCTAGGACCATGCCTCGGGACTACCTGGCATGATGACTCCTTGCTGTCCCCAGTCCACCTGTCCATGCTGCTGCTCCAGTTCCCACTGTTCTGCCTGCGGCTACGGAACCCTGACCTGTTCACCGGACGTGCTTGTTGCACCCTCGACAACTACTATGATTATTATTATTTGACCATGCTGGTCATTTATGAACATTTTAACATCTTGACCATGTTCTGTTATAATATCCACCCGGCACAGCCAGAAGAGGACTGGCCACCCCTCATAGCCTGGTTCCTCTCTAGGTTTCTTCCTAGGTTTTTGGCCTTTCTAGGGAGTTTTTCCTAGGGAGTTTTTCCTAGCCACCGTGCTTCTTTCACATGCATTGCTTGCTGTTTGGGGTTTTAGGCTGGGTTTCTGTACAGCACTTTGAGATTTCAGCTGATATACGAAGGGCTATATAAATAAATTTGATTTGATTTGATTTGATTCTGACTGACTACAGTACGCCTCTGCAGATTGGCTGTGGAGTATTGACCACTCCCGGAAGGTGTCAATGTGTTTGTCCTGGGAATAGGAACAATTCATACATGTAACGTGTGCGCTGGGAGTCAGGAAGGAAGTTCAGGGAGTGAATAATTTAATAAATGAACAAAACATAATATTAAACAAGAAACACGAACAACGCACAGACATGAAACTGATACAGAAACAATAACACCTGGGGAAAGAACCAAAGGGACTGGCAGATATAGGGAAGGTAATCAGGGAGGTGATGGAGTCCAGGTGAGTCTGATGACGCGCTGGTGCGCATAACGATGGTGACAGGTGTGCGCCATAATGAGTAGCCTGGTGACCTAGAGTGCCGGAGAGGGATATACGTGACAGTACACCCTCCCTGGTGCGAGGCTCCAGCCGCAGGACGCCGACCAAGGGGACGATCCCGGGGATCAGGAGCGGACTGGTAGCCTCCGCTGGGGCACGGAAACCAGACGAACCGGCTGAGACGTGAGAGCCTGATGAGAGCCTGACGAGAGCCTGACGAGCTGGCCGAGGCGTAGGAGCCCGACGAGGCAGCTGAGGCGTGAGAGTCCGACGAGCCGGCTGAAGCTTGAGAGCCCCACGAGCCGGCTGAAGCTTGAGAGCCCGACGAGCTGGCTGAAGCTTGATAGCAAGACGAGCCGGCTGAAGCTTGAGAGCCCGACGAGCCGGCTGAAGCTTGAGAGCCCGATGAGCCGGCTGAAGCTCGAGAGCCCGACGAGCCGGCTGAAGCTCGAGAGCCCGACGAGCCGGCTGAAGCTTGAGAGCCCGACGAGCCGGCTGAAGCTTGAGAGCCCGACTAGCCGGCTGAGGACTCCCCGGTAGCTCCGGTACTAACACCTGGACCCGACATCCCTTCCAACACCAAACCCCCCCCCCCCCCAAAAAAAACACTCCCTGATGCTTCCCTTAGGGGAGGCGTTATTCTGTAACGTGTGCGTTGGGAGTCAAGAAGCAAGTTCAGGGAGTGAATAATTTAATAAATGAACGAAACATAATACAAAACAAGAAACAGCGGGTCCACGGGGAGCCATGCTACAGCCCTCTGTTCTGGCAGGATCCTCAGCAGGCCCACGGGGAGCCATGCTACAGCTCTCTGTTCTGGCAGGACCCTCAGCGGGCCCACGGGGAGCCATGCTACAGCTCTCTGTTCTGGCAGGACACTCAGCGGGCCCACGGGGAGCCATGCTACAGCTCTCTGTTCTGGCAGGACCCTCAGCGGGCCCACGGGGAGCCATGCTACAGCTCTCTGTTCTGGCAGGACCCTCAGCGGGCCCACGGGGAGCCATGCTCGGGCTCTCTGTTCTGGCAGGACCCTCAGCGGGCCCACGGGGAGCCATGCTACAGCTCTCTGTTCTGGCAGGACCCTCAGCGGGCCCACGGGGAGCCATGCTCGGGCTCTCTGTTCTGGCAGGACCCTCAGCGGGCCCACGGGGAGCCGTGCTACAGCTCTCTGTTCTGGCAGGACCCTCAGCGGGCCCACGGGGAGCCGTGCTACAGCTCTCTGTTCTGGATGGACCCTCAGCGGGCCCACGGGGAGCCGTGCTACAGCTCTCTGTTCTGGCAGGACCCTCAGCGGGCCCACGGGGAGCCGTGCTACAGCTCTCTGTTCTGGCAGGACCCTCAGCGGGCCCACGGGGAGCCGTGCTACAGCTCTCTGTTCTGGCAGGACCCTCAGCGGGCCCACGGGGAGCCGTGCTACAGCTCTCTGTTCTGGCAGGACCCTCAGCGGGCCCACGGGGAGCCGTGCTACAGCTCTCTGTTCTGGCAGGACCCTCAGCGGGCCCACGGGGAGCCATGCTACAGCTCTCTGTTCTGGCAGGATCCTCAGCGGGCCCACGGGGAGCCATGCTACAGCTCTCTGTTCTGGCAGGACCCTCAGCGTGCCCACGGGGAGCCATCCTACAGCTCTCTGTTCTGGCAGGATCCTCAGCGGGCCCACGGGGAGCCATGCTACAGCTCTCTGTTCTGGCAGGACCCTCAGCGGGCCCACGGGGAGCCATGCTACAGCGCTCTGTTCTGGCAGGACCCTCAGCGGGCCCACGGGGAGCCATGCTACAGCTCTCTGTTCTGGCAGGACCCTCAGCGGGCCCACGGGGAGCCATGCTACAGCTCTCTGTTCTGGCAGGACCCTCAGCGGGCCCACGGGGAGCCATGCTACAGCTCTCTGTTCTGGCAGGATCCTCAGCGGGCCCACGGGGGCTTGGTAAGTGAGAAGTGACCAGGTATTCACAAAAAGAGACAAAAACGTAATTCAAACAGAATATCAACAAATTGATATACCTGCAGAAATACTCAACAAATCAATTGGATTTGGATATGTAGTGAACTGGAGAGCTGGACTGAACTCCATGCAGTAATTGTTTGATTTAGCTAGACACAGTCAAGCCCACAAGCTCTGGACATCTGGAAGCGCTGTAGTGTGAGAGAGAGAAAAAAAGGAGGAGAGGAGAAGAGAGGAGGAGCAGAGGAGAGGAGAGGAGGAGAAGAGGAGAGGAGAGCAGGAAAGAGGAGAGGAGAGGAAATGAGAGGAGAGGAAAGGAGAGTAATGGAGGAGAAGAGGAAAAGAGGAGAGGAGAGGAAAGGAGAGGAGAGGAGAGGAAGAGAAGAAGAGAGGAGAGGAGGAGAAGAGGAAAGGAGAGGAGAGGAAAGGAGAGGAGAGGAGAGGAGAGGAGAGAAAATGAGAGGAAAGGAGAGTAATGGAGGAGAAGAGGAAAAGAGGAGAGGAGAGGAAAGGAGACGAGAGGAAGAGAAGAGGAGAGGAGAGGAGGAGAAGAGGAAAGGAGAGTAATGGAGGAGAAGAGGAAAAGAGGAGAGGAGAGGAGAGGAAAGGAAAGGAGAGGAGAGGAGGAGAGGAAGAGAAGAGGAGAGGAGAGGAGGAGAAGAGGAAAGGAGAGGAGAGGAAAGGAGAGGAGAGGAGAGGAGAGGAGAGGAGAGGAGAGGAAAGGAAAGGAGAGTAATGGAGGAGAAGAGGAAAAGAGGAGAGGAGAGGAAAGGAAAGGAGAGGAGAGGAGAGGAGAGGAAGAGAAGAGGAGAGGAGAGGAGGAGAAGAGGAAAGGAGAGTAATGGAGGAGAAGAGGAAAAGAGGAGAGGAAAGGAGAGGAAAGGAGAGGAGAGGAGAGGAGGAGAGGAGAGGAGGAGAAGAGGAAAGGAGAGGAGAGGAAAGGAGAGGAGAGGAAACGTGTTGGGGGGGCAGGCGACTCCGGCCCAGTGCTCTCAGTGATAGGCAACGGCAGGAGTTGGCAGGCTCTACTTCCCTCTCATCACAAGGCATGCACAGAGTGTCTGTCCCAAATGGCATCCTATTCCCTATATAATGCACTACTTTTGACCAGAGCCGTATAAGCCCTGTTTGGACGTAGTGCACTGTAAAGGGAGTAGGGTGCCATTTGGGGACGTCGCCACAACCCTGGATCATTAGTATCGCTTTGCCTCCAGGACAGATGTTGAAACGCATTCAAATAGCTCATATTTAACAGAGGTCAGCATGTAGTTTATAACCACTGGTGCTTCTGCTCTCTCTAAAAGATATGGCCATCTTCAAGAACCTCTGATGAAAATAAACATGATATTACTATGGTCAATGGGGAGAGAGCCCAATAATGTGAGGTGGAATGCCTTGCCTTCTCTTTAGAGGGACAGTTTTAGGGTTTTACAATACGTCTGGTCATTGAAGAAAACTCCAGGGCCTCTACAGTAGTCTATAGTAGTGATATCATCTGTGGTTTCATTTGATGAATCCTGGATCACATTTTGCTCAGTGGAACAAAAGCAGTGGTTTTAATAGCATGAACATTTCATAAAACTGGCTTGTTGAGACTCTACTGATACAGTATGAATCATCCTCCTTTTAATTGTTCCAGTCTAATGATACAGTATGAATCATCCTCCTTTAATTGTTCCAGTGTAATGATACAGTATGAATCATCCTCCTTTTAATTGTTCCAGTCTAATGATACAGTATGAATCATCCTCCTTTTAATTGTTCCAGTCAAATGACTCAAAGGGAAAAATAGTCAAAGTGATGGAGACCTCCGCCTCTCATAAAGAGCAGTAGAGACAGTATTCTGAATGAGAAGCATGTGGGTGACGTGAACTTCAATAAATCAGAAGCAGATATTAAAGGAGCAGTGTATAGTGGCTTGTGGGAGTGGACCAAGACCAAGTCTACTTCCTACTTTACGCTCCCGTCAGCTGCAATGACTTCCATAAGGGGAGTTTTAGTAGCCACAGCGGGTTGGCAATGTTAGTCCAATCCTGCTCACTAGTAAATCCCAGATCAAATCCCAGATCACAACCGTTAACTAAACCTGTGCTGGACAAGTCAACTATAGGCTGTTTTAATCTAGCACTACAATGTACTTATTTTGACAAAAGAGGAATCTAAAATGAAGTGGCCGTGAATTAGATAGTCGGGCAGGAGAAAGAAATAACACAAACCATCTGAGAGGACCAAAGTCTTTATCCAGTAATGATGTATCAAAACTCAACTTTCACTACGTTTCACTTATCGATTCAAAGTCAGTGTGTACAGGAAGTTAGTTGGAATAATTTGTTGGATCAGTTAGCACAGTCATACTGTGTTTGTGCCTTAAGCTTCCCATCTGTGGTGACTTCCTTGGCAATTGTACAACCAGAAATGGATCTACTTCAAACACTGTGCACGAGACCGGGTGCCCCTGCACGAGCAAGCAATAAAACCGCAAGCAAATGTGTTCATCCAGCTACTTCTCCCCGTCAATCAACTGCAACACATTTTTCACTTTCAGGCTATCAATGAAGTACGCTAGAGTAAATGGCTTGTCTAACTACAGTATCTTAGCTGGCATGACTGCTGCTAAGGTTGGTAGACTTTAGAAAAGCAAGCAATAACTAAACATGCAGAGAAGCATATTTAGCATCTTTAAAAAAAGAGCCACCGTTCAGGAGACAGCTCGAGAGGTATGCATAGAAATGCAGAAAAATAAACATAGTGTTTACATAGAATTAAGCATAATGATTATGGCTCTAGATTGCAAGAAAAAGCTGTTTCAGGTGTTTGAAAAATGCTACATTTTCCAACCACCCCCCCAGCCATCGCTACATACTTTGTGACCCCTCAGATTTTTGGGGTGCATGCCGTCCCTGCCTGTGGAGCGATATGCACTGAGACCCGGCTTGCCTGTGAGAAGTCCTCAACTTTCTGATCTTTGCAAAAACTAAAAGAAAAAGTCTATAGTCTTCTCCATACTGGTACTAAACTATTTTCAATGTGATAATAATATGGCTTCACACTTTGACTTTTGTGAGAAATCTTAAAGGGCTATTTCACCCAAATAACAAACCTATATGAAGGAAAATCACAGAATGTAAATATGCTCCCAATTATTTTGTACTCATAATTGTAGTCCCCCGATGACTAGAATACAGCATTATAGGCCAAGCTACTATAAACATAGACACATTGTGTTACGGTCGTCGTATGAAGTGGACCAAGGCGCAGTGGGTTGAGTGCTCATTTTAACTTTTATTTGAACACTGAAAAAACAAAACAAGAAAACGAACACACAGTAATGCAGGCTACACACAGCTATGCAAAAAAAATAAAAAAAATAAATTCCCACAAAACACAAGTGAAAAAAGGGCTACCTAAGTATGACACCCAATCAGCAACAACGATGTACAGCTGTTCCTGATTGAGAGTCATACCAGGCCAACAAAGAAATACTCATCATAGAAAATCATAGAAATACAAAAAATAGAACAATACCCAAAAACCCCGGAACACATAAAACAAACACCCCTCTTACATAAGGACATATCCCAACAAACCCCGAACCACATAAAACAAACACCCCCTGCCACGTCCTGACCAAACTATAATAACAAATAACCCCTTTGGTCAGGACGTGACACATTGACCAAGGTAAAAAATAAATAGATTTAACAAATTGGTACTGCCCCTCTGCGTACATATGTGCTCCTCCTATGCATAATCTCTAAATCTGTCACGTCCTGACCAGTAATAGGGGTTATTTGTATTGTAGTTTGGTCAGGACGTGGCAGGGGGTATTTGTTTTATGTGGTTCGGGGTGGTGGTTTGTTTAGAAGGGTGTTTGATGTATTATTTCCGGGTTTTGGGTTATGTTCTATGTTTTTGTATTTCTATGTTCTTTCTAGTTTAGTATTTCTATGTTTAGGTATTGGGTGTTGAACTCTCAATTGGAGGCAGGTGTTTTCTAGTTGCCTCTGATTGAGAGTCCTATAATTAGGTATGTGTTTGTAGTTTGTGGGAGATTGTTCTGTGTATAGCCTTGTGCCTTACCAGACTGTTAGTCGTCGTTGTGTCTTTTGTGTACGTGTTTATTTTGGTTTCCCTTCTTTTCTTTAATAAAGAAGATGAGTGCACATTTCCCCGCTGCGTCTTGGTCCGCTTTATCTGACGACAACCGTTACAAAATCTCCAAATGCCCTCGTCATTCATAGAAAATAAAAATTGTTTTCCTACAGCCGACAAGAGAAAATCTTAGTCAGTGCTGATTAATTTAGCTTAATAATTATTATATTCTTCCGCTGATGTTGTATATTCAAACCAGTCTTTCAATCATATTCTTTATCTTCCAGGACCCTCAAACTCAACTCTGGACCTGGAAGTCAGTTCCACTGCCTTTTTTCATTGTTCCCCTCTAATCACCGACTGATTTAGACCTGGGACTCCAGGTGGGTACAATTCATTATCAGGTAGAACAGAAAACCAGCAGTCCTTTGGCCTGGTAGGGTAAGAGTTAAATACCCTTGTTCTAGGGGGAAAAACACTCATGAAGCACCAAAATGCAGAATTGTACATCGGAACTGGATAACTGTATTCATTTTAACGTAGAAGTCATGTCAGCTATTGAGTGGCAATAAAAACAACATACTCTAGAAATGAACACATTTCAAAAGTTCAATACAATGTTTGCTTTGTTTTTGGAAACTCAGAACCAAACACAATCTCAGCTTAGTTTGCCATTTATTGATTAGAGTTGAAGTTATTCTGGAAAAATCACATTGAAATTGCGTATAAACAGTTGGACACCATCAGTGATTTAACTTTAGTAATGTCTGCGCGGTCAATTGTCACACACCTCCACGACTGCACAGCCACTGTTTGACATTGAGGCCTTGGTCACATGATGGCTTTTATAAGCGATACTGGAGCCATTTGCTTGACCTCTGACACATTTCCTCTGCCCACAGTTATACATGTCATCATAAAGAGTGTCATCACAGCTTTTGTCCTTGTTGAAGATTCCCACTGCAAACCAGTTTGAGTACCAGTTCTAGTCATAGGGCACAGAGAACATGACAGCTATTATCTCAGTGTGCTTCTTGGAGGGATTGAACAGCTCATAGGTGAGAACACCAACGGCTCCCTTTGCTGTGTCAGAGGTCTTGGTGAACGTGCTGATGTCTCTCTCTGAGGATCCCACAGTAGGCGCCAAGGGTCTTATGTTCATGTTCATGTAGACCCTAATGAGAAAAAAACATCACCAGGTTACTACAAAAGAATTTGAGGGCATGGAGGCAGAGTATTTTGGGTGCAAAATAAACAAATGACGCATGGTTAAATGAGAATGTTTCATGAAGTTGAACCTCCCAACCACTTAACCCACATAGGTTAGACCATCCCATTGGTTTCTAATTGACCTGATCGGTCTGCGTTTGAAGCGCTGCCAAACCCTGGGAGAATCTCAATTGCATACTCCTCGTGTCCTCTCTCCTCATCTCCTTCTCAAAACCTCTGACTTCCTCCCCCTAAATGGCTGAGAAAAATAATCAAAGTGTTTGTGTTTCCGGATTTTCTGGATTTCTGCACATGAGGGATTTGATGATGAAAAAAAGAACATTAAACCGCTAATTAGACTGCATGTCTGTGTCTTGCCTGTGTTATTTTTATCAGTGATGAAGGCCTTTGTCTGGTGTAGCCTACAAACGTCATGCTGAACACATAGGACATGTTCCAGCTACTGCATTCCATGTCTCAGTACACTATTAAGCACGATTTCATGTTGTTTTAGGAGGGGAGTTAGGCTACATGTAATTATATACATGTTGTACACAAAAGACATGCTCAACATATTCCTACAAACAAGATAGCTGCAACTATCTAGGCAGAATATGATACAGAAGTAAGGCAGAGACACAGTCTAGTTAGCGATTTAATGTTATTTTTTCATCATCATTGCAAATATTGGCAAAGCAGGAGGAAGACAGGTAAAGTAGTAGTGTTCTTTTTCAGCAACTCTGGCTAGTTGCTACGATAAGGCAGCAACTAAAAAGATTAGCCTACATCATCACACAAAAAGCTAATTGTTTCTTGCTCCAATGCATTGTGTAAGGACTGCGTCCTGCTTGTACAACTGCAACATCCATTAAAACAGACAGGTTGTAGCCTTCATAATGGACTTGAATGTTGGTTCAAATATCCACAGGGTTTTTATTTCAGCTGTTCAGAAATAAGAGGCAGAGACGCAGGCTACATCATCGTGGTTCAGAAGAGGGTGAGGAAAGAGAGAAACGTGAAGGGAGGTGGAGTGTGGACGGCAGCTACTTTGAAAAATGATGCTTAAAATAACACATGTAGAATGTGATCCGGATCTGTAGTTTTGAGAAAGAGGTTTCCAGAAGGCCGGGGCAAAAACTCCATATTCGCAGCTAAGTCCAAAAATAATGATAAACGATTAAGGGGCTAGGCAAAGTAAATGCAACCAAGAGAATACTGCCAGTTTCTCAATAACCAATGGGCTGAAAGGAGTCTCGTCTAGTAGTAAATCAGATATGATAATTCAAATCATGAACTAACCCTTTAAGTATTGTGGCTTTGACCCCCAGTCTACACTCGCAGCAGCAAGCAGGTTGATCCATCCCAAACAGAGCCAGGACGTCCCTGCCAGGGGCGCAACTTTGGTTTTAGAAGAGGGGGGAACATAACTTTTTGTATTGTATTATTGTATTATTATTATTATTATTATATAGTCTGATATACTCCATACAGCCTACCTGACCACTCGGAGGTGTCCGCATGGTCCTAAAGCACACCGTTGCCTTGTTTTGTATCACATCCCAATGATAAAATTGGGGGGGTGTAACGGCTGTCGTGAGAGAGAGTAGACCAAGGTGCAGCGGAGTTAGTGTTCATCATTGAATATTTAATAAAGAAAGAACACTATACAAACAAAACAAGAAAACCGACAGCCAAACAGTCCTGTCAGGTGAAAAACACTAACAGAAACAATTACCCACAAAACCCAAAGGAAAAAACATGCTCCTTATGTGTGACTCCCAATCAGCAACAACAAGCTTCAGCTGTGCCTGATTGGGAGCCAAACACGGCCCAAAACAAAGAAATACAAAAACATAGAAAAAGGAACATAGAACGCCCACCCAATGTAACACCCTGGCCTAACCAAAATAAAGAACAAAAACCCCTCTCTATGGCCAGGGCGTTACAGGGGGACAAAAGTGCAATTTCAGAATGTGGGGGGGACATGCTCCCCCATCCCCTGTGAAAGTTGCGCCCCTGTTCCCCGGGTGTGGTCTCAGAATTATTTTATTTTTTTAAAGTTGTTACTTTGGGTTAACAAGAACATGGGAACTACAATCATTGGTAGGCTCAATAGTGCAGTTTCAGTTAGTCGGAATCATGAAAGAATCGACGCAGCCACTGCACGAATAGCCATGATGTCACGTAGCCTGTAGAGACAGACACAGCACAATGGTACACAAACTGAAGACATTTTCAATTTAATGTTCACCTACAGTTTCACCTGGAAGTAGAAAACTCCTATTGACACGTAATATTGCATTATACCACTTTTCAACATCAATGAGCTGTAAAGTCAACCTCAAACGTCACGTTATTGTTAAGTTATGCAGACCTGGGTCAAATAAAACATAGGTATTTGTATTTGAACATTTTATTTTCTCTGATTTAAATTTTTTATAAATAAATACTCAGCTCCAAAACAACCCCGGTTTTAACAGTATTTGAAACTATTTTAAACTTATTTGTAAAGATTTTTTTGACAAATCTTTTGACTGATCTCCTTAATTTCATTCAATTGTCACCAGGGCAGATTTCCCTGGTGACCAAGGAATGAAATTCAAGAGTGGCTGGTTTTACAAGATTCTTGTTCATTGTAAAGGGACACAGTTTACAAGATTCCTGTTCATTGTAAAGGGACTCAGTGTCCAATTTCAAGCATGACTGAGTGTACGCTGGCCTCAAGCATTGCTCAATTGGAGAGATAAAACTGTCCCATTCCCTGGGTTTGGAACTGCAAAGAACGTGCTTGAGATGTAAACACACCACCTCAAAAAGAGAGTGACGTTAACAGGAAGTGCTAACATTAGTTGGTTAGCTTAAGTTTAGGCATGTAAAACGACTACTTAGGGCAGGAGTGTCAAACTCATTCCATGGAGGGCCTAGTGTCTGTGGGTTTTTGTTTTTTCCTTTCAATTAAGACCTAGACAACCAGGTGAGGGGAGTTATTTGCTAATTAGTGATCGTAATTCATCATTCAAGTAACAGGGAGGAGCGAAAACCCACAGACACTCGGCCCTCCGACCGAGTTTGGGAAACCCTGGGTTAAGGTAAAGGTTAAGGTTAGGTAAAGGTTAGCTTAAGTTGAGATATTTGGCCAAAAGTGGCGCCCTAAGATGATATCTAACTCAGCACCTTTGGCTCCAAAAATAGGGTGGTTTACGACCCCCGTTCACACCAATCTGCCTCTTAGCAAGCGCTTATCACTATTTGATTGTGCCACTGGTCTTGTGCACCCGAGGAGGAGCCAATCGTAGTACGTTGTTGTTCCTCCCAGGAATAGGACTGTTGTCATGTCGGATTGATCGGAGGAACGTCATGTCTACTTCGGAGGGACGACTTGGAGCGTTCAAGTGCTTGGAAAGAGCTTCTCACCATTGACCATGAAATCGCGGCCATGTTTGTTGACATTTTCAGTGGTGCATGACATCAGAGTTCAGCATGTGGGAAAGATCGGGGTCCAGAGATAATACCAGAGTTTCTTAGTTGTAATTACGAGTTGGAGGGGTGTACACGTGCATTTTTTCCCAGTAGGATGGACTTATTTACGAGTTCCCAACATCATGTGAAAGCGGCATGTTTTAGACCTAAATAAACTCTCCTAATGACTCATTCACTGTCTCGATAGCGAGTCACAGAGACTAATCTTTACTCTTAGTCACTATAAAAATGTACTAATTGTTTGCGAATCGCACATCACTAATAAGCTATCAGTACTGAGTCAATTTAACTAGCCAAATTATTCAGGATGTACTAGTCACAGAATAGTTTTCATTGGCCGCCATTAAGAATACATACTATCAAAAATAAAATCTATAGCTGAAGATAATATTAACATGTTTAGACTGTTGTGGAAAGCCTTCGAGGTGAAGCTGGTTGAGAGAATGCCAAGAGTGTGCAAAGCTGTCATCAAGGCAAAGGGTGGCTACTTTGAAGAATCTCAAATATAAATATATTTTGATTTGTTGAAACAATTTTTGGTTACTACATCATTCCATATGTGTTGTTTTGATGTCTTCACTATTATTCTACAATGTAGAAAATAGGAGAAAAAAAAACTTGAATGAGCAGGTGTGTCCAAACTTATGACTGGTACTGTATATTAAATGTAATATTGGGATGCAAACTCAAATAGTAATTGTGTATCTGACATGGTACAGGTGTATTTGTTTTAAGCCCGTAACCATGTGTGTGAGGTGTATACTTTCAAAGTAGATTTTCTTAAGACTACCAAGAATCACTCTGTGTGGCCCTTGTTTGTATTATTGTGAGTAAGTACATCTATGCTTTCATTTGCTCATGTTCCTTGGAGATCCTTTGAATGGTAATGTTTTGTGATACTATCAACTCATTCTGTGGTATAAGCACATTCATAGTTTGATAACACCTAATGTCACTTTACTTAAGGTGTCTATGCACACTCTATAAGGGCATATGACATGGTTATGATGCCCATCTTTCCATTCACTGTGACAGAGAGGTTGGTAAATGATAACACCCTGCTATAACATCTGGTATGTAGACTCTTATGTAGTATGTAATAACAATGACATAAGTTGTCAGGCAGACTGTACAGTAGCAGTTGTAATTAATAGTTGACATAAGAACATACGTCAACAGTATGTTCAGTCATTTTTACTGTCTGTCACTCCAGCAGCATCACCGGTGGTCCTAATAACCCATTAATACTGTCTGTCACTACAGCAGCATCACTGCTGGTCCTAATAACCCATTAACAGTTTCTGTCACTCCAGCAGCATCACTGCTGGTCCTAATAACCCATTAACAGTTTCTGTCACTCCAGCAGCATCACTGCTGGTCCTAATAACCCATTAACACTGTCTGTCACTCCAGCAGCATCACCGGTGGTCCTAATAACCCATTAATACTGTCTGTCACTCCAGCAGCATCACCGGTGGTCCTAATAACCCATTAACAGTTTCTGTCACTCCAGCAGCATCACTGCTGGTCCGAATAACCCATTAATACTGTCTGTCACTCCAGCAGCATCACCGGTGGTCCTAATAATCCATTAACAGTGTCTGTCACTCCAGCAGCATCACTGCTGGTCCTAATAACCCATTAACACTGTCTGTCACTCCAGCAGCATCACCGGTGGTCCTAATAACCCATTAATACTGTCTGTCACTCCAGCAGCATCACCGGTGGTCCTAATAACCCATTAACAGTTTCTGTCACTCCAGCAGCATCACTGCTGGTCCGAATAACCCATTAACACTGTCTGTCACTCCAGCAGCATCACCGGTGGTCCTAATAACCCATTAACACTGTCTGTCACTCCAGCAGCATCACCGGTGGTCCTAATAACCCATTAACACTGTCTGTCACTCCAGCAGCATCACTGATGGTCCTAATAACCCATTAACAGCGTCTGTCACTCCAGCAGCATCCCTGCTGGTCCTAATAACCCATTAACACTGTCTGTCACTCCAGCAGCATCACTGCTGGTCCTAATAACCCATTAACACTGTCTGTCACTCCAGCAGCATCACTGCTAGTCCTAATAACCCATTAACACTGTCTGTCACTCCAGCAGCATCACTGCTGGTCCGAATAATCCATTAACAGTGTCTGTCACTCCAGCAGCATCACTGGTGGTCCTAATAACCCATTAACACTGTCTGTCACTCCAGCAGCATCACCGGTGGTCCTAATAACCCATTAATACGGTCTGTCACTACAGCAGCATCACTGGTGGTCCTAATAACCCATTAACACTGTCTGTCACTCCAGCAGCATCACTGGTGATCCTAATAACCCATTAACACTGTCTGTCACCGGTGGTCTAGTCTAGTTAGGGGTTCTTTCCACTAGTCCAGGGGCAGACAGATGATGACTGTTTGTTGTTTTTGGATGATAGATTAAGTAAAGAGAAGGGGAAAGATGTGGGTTATATGGTCTGATTAAACTGTCCACAGGTCACCGGGTTCCCATTGGGCAGAGAGAGTATCATCAACCCAAACCAGATGTCCTTATGGACTGTGTTTTCTTAGCTGATGTCACTGGTGATGATCTGAGAGGTTTGGTGTGGGGTCTGGGAATGGTGGGAGTGTTCCAGGAAGCTGCTCCACACAAGCAGTTCACTGTGATCCGAACACCACAGGTTATAACACGAAAAGGAGCATTAGCATAAAACATATTTTTATCGAACAATACATAAACAATAAATGTCTCAAAAATACATAAACAATACACAACATTGGTCCAGTATTCCAAATGTTCAATTATTTCTGAAAAGATCTTGATTATATTTCAGGAAGTGGACTGAAATCTGTCAAAGCTCTCAAACCACAGTATGTGTGTGTGAGTCTTTGGAGGGGTCGGACAAAAAGCACAAGACAAGGAGCAGTTGGACATCCATGTATATAGCACAATAAAGTGGACCCATTTTCTTCTTCAAACAGGGGCCACGGATGGCGGATAGAAAAGGAAGCAGCAAAGATGCAGGACAGAGGGCAATCTGAGTGAACCCTGCACACATTGTAAAGCCATCAGAACAGAGCCTGTGAGTCAGTAACGCTCCTGGGAAAAAGAAGGAAGAACGCAGGAGAAGAGGAGGAGAGACGGAGCGAGCACATGGAATTCCAAAGGTAAACGAGAGGACAGTCAGGGGACGGACAGGCAGACTTCCAGAGCTCTACCTGCAGATGTAATCTAGGATCTGATCCTCTGCTCTGCCAGTCACCATCACCACTGTCTGAGGCTGAGGGCTGTGCTTCTGCTTGTGCTTCTGAAAGCACTCTGTGACAACTGTTGATGTAAAAAAAAGAGCTTTATCAATCCATCTGATTGGTAATTGATGAAAGGGTGGGGGTTGTCGGGGTTTGCATGGTACTGAACTTCTGCTGATTCTTCCTAAAGGATTGCCTTTCTCCCATGATTCAGCCAGTACACTTCAGATCCATGAGCGTAATAGCACAATATGTTTAACATCAATAAAACGAAAATCCAGCACGTATTGATGAGAGTGAAGAGCATACAGTCCAGGGAGGGTTCTAGAGTTGCGTTATGTCATATTTGGGTGCTCTGAAGTCCGTGGAAGGTTCAGTAACGAGTCATTTGTGTTTCCAGAGCGCAAGTAGTGCACAATATAGGGAATAGAGTGCCATTTGGGCTGCAGCCGTTGAGAGAGCTGTCCTCCTCTGCCTGTTCATTATAATGTCCAGTAGTTTAAGGATAGATATGAACTAAATGGTCATGAGTCTATATATCATCCCATGTTACATGGACTTTTTGCTGCCACATCATCCCTTAACAGACATATCAAATCCTCCATGGTCTTAAATAAACCATTGTGCTTTCAATATATATATATATATATATATACAAATATTGTATTCTTATTAAGTACACAACTGTAAATACAACTTTCATTTGAAGAATAGGCTAATTGAACTGATCCTTCACAAAAGCGTTGGATATTTATCCTCTGGATGTTTCTGTCCTTCAGGCGTTATCTTCTTACAGTTGTTTTTCTGTCTCTGTCTTTGTTCTGGAAGAGAGAAAACATCATCAGACCTCCTGGTTTTCACCCATGCTGAAGATGACTCCCTATCCCCTTTATAGTGCACTATTTTTGACTATGGTCCATAGGACTCTGGTCAAAAGCAGTGCACTATATAGGGAATAGGGTGCCATTGGGACGCACATTAGATGCATGAACTGATGTAGCCCAGCTCTCCATTTCACCTTATTTTTCAGTCTGCAGTCACAATGACATCATTGTAATCTAGGCCTACAGAGTGAAAAATAAAGGGTTTGAATCAGAATGGGATGTTTAGCATTTGTCTGTTCTATCAAAACAGAGCACCCTTGATTTTCTCCTGTGGTTACTTCCTTGGGGTCCAGGTTGTCTGGCCAGGAAGCCAGCCCAGGGAACAGCAAGCAGAGCCTCATTTCCCTTCTCACCTCTCTGTGTTTTGTGACACACCTGGCTTGCATTACGTCCATTCGCTTTGGTGAGGAGGTTGTAAGTTATTGGAATGGCGTTGTTTCTTGAGTCAGAGCTCGGCCGTACCGTATGTGAGCTAAGCTGGAACTGGAGCTCCTAATCAAAACATGCTCCTGGAGTCAAATGGAGTCTAATCAGATTTCAAAACAAGCTCTGGTCAGTTTTCTTACTGATGCTTTTGGGGAAATCTTATGGGTACTGACAGAATGTTAATACACTGAACAAAAATATAAACGCAAGATCCAACAATTTCAAAGATTACAGTTCATATAAGGAAATTAGTCAATTTAAATAAATTCATTAGGACATAATCTAGGGATTTCACATGACTGGGAATACAGATATGCATCTGTTGATCACAGATACCGTTTAAAAAAAGGTTGGTGCATGGATCAGAAAACCAGTCAGTATCTGGTGTGACCACCATTTGCCTCATGCAGCGTGACACAACTCCTTTGCATAGAGTTGATCAGGCTGTTGATTGTGGCCTGTGGAATGTTTTCCCACTCCTCTTCAATGGTTGTGCGAAGTTGCTGGATATTAGTGGGAACTGGAACATGCTGTCGTACACATTGATCCAGAGCATCCCAAACATGCTCAATGGGTGACATGTCTGGTGAGTATGCAGGCCGTAGAAGAACTGGGACATGTTTAGCTTCCAGGAATTGTGTACAGATCCTTGCGACATGGGGCCATGCATTATCATGCTGAAACATGAGGTGATGGCTGTCATGAGGTGATGGCTGTCCCGGTACAGTTCAAACTGGGATTCGTCCATGAAGAGCACACTTCTCCAGCGTTCCAGTGGCCATCAAAGGTGAGTATTTGCCAACCGAAGTCGGTTGCGACGCCAAACTGCAGTCAGGTCAAGACCCTGGTGAGAACGATGAACATGCAGATGAGCTTCCCTGAGACAGTTTCTGACAGTTTGTGCAGAAATTCTTAGCTGTCCGAAGGCTGGTCTCAGACGATCCCGCATGTGAAGAAGCCGGATGTGGAGGTCCTGGGCTGGCGTTGTTACATGTGGTCTGCGGTTGTGAGGTCGGTTGGACGAACTGACAAATTTGGCTTATGGTAGAGAAATTAACATTACATTTTCATGGCAATAGCTCTGCCGGACATTCCTGCAGTCAGCATGCCAATTGCACGCTCCCTCAAAACTTGAGACATTTCTGGCATTGTATTGTGTGACAAAACTGCACATTTTAGTGGCCTTTAATTGTCCCCAGCACAAGGTGCACCTGTGTAATCATGCTGTTTGATCAGCTTCTTGATTTGCCATACCTGTCAGGTGGATGGACTATGTTGGCAAAGAAGAAATGCTCACTAACAGGAATGTAAACAAATTTGTGCACAAAATTTGAGAAAAAAACGTTTTTTGGGTGTATTGAACATTTCTGTGATCTTTTATTTCAGCTCATGAAACATGGAACCAACACTTTACATGTTGCGCTTATATTTCTGTTCAGAATAAAAGTTCCTGGGGGTGATTTATACACTAACACAATTCTGTATTGTGGTTCTGTGTAACTCAGTTGGTAGAGCATAGTGCTTGCAACACCAGGGTTGTGGGTTCAAATCCCACGGGGGTCCAGAATGAAAATGTATGCACTCACTTCTGTTAGTCGCTCTGGATAAGAGCATCTGCTAAATTCCTGTAATCTATTTCTGTTTTCTTTCGATGTGGACATCATTTGTTGAATAAATATTATTGTTATGTTAAGGTTAAGGAGGTTTCATCTGCATTAGTTATTAAATACGCCCTTCAAGGAGGCTTATCAATTATACACATTTCCCTTTTTTTGTTGAAACAGTAGCTTATCTAAAATATTGATTTACTAAGCATGGATTTTCCACGCTTTCTTTTTCACTTAATGAAATAGTTGTGTCCTGGCTATTCTGTCAAATAAATAAAATAAATGATTACACCTGGTCATTGTCCTGAATAGGACGGCACTACTACAACATGACTTTCTAGTTGGAAAAATTCATTCAAACAAATTCATCATGCTCAGTGTCATACATCTACATGTTTTATCTCTATTCAATTTCATTTATCTTTACAACAATCCTGTTGCTGATAATCTAATTACATTAATATAATGATTCATTTAAATACGCTCATTTATTTCATGTGCAATTTAGGACTGATTCCCGTTGGATTAGTCTTTACCTACTTCCATATGTCTGTCCATGATAAAATACCCAGTGAAGATCATTGGAATGCAATACAAGGGATGATGGGAATACAGTCGCAGGAGCAGCAGCACTGCACAGCACTCAACTCTGTACTGCGTCACAAATGGTACCCTATTTACTTTACGGTGCGAGGACCCATAGGGCTCTGGTCAGAAGTAGTGCACTATGGGAAAAGGGTGCCATTTAGAGTACATACTATTAGTACTGCTCACAGCAGAGAGGGAACGCAACAGTCAACAACAAGCTTCCTCTGAACACAAAACATTCACTTCAAGTTTTTTCGATTGGTAACACTTTATCATAACTTTCATGAATAAGGATGATTATTTAACGATTTAATTAACTATTCATAAATAAGTATTTCAATATTGGTAAAAATATATAATTATTTATAATGGCTTACTCAAACGTTTTTATAAAGTGTTACCAGCGCTTCTTATGAGTTTGCATTTAGTTTAATAGTCAATATCCAGTATCCATTTAACTAAAGGTACTGGGCTGGACCAATGCTGCTGTAATGTTTTGGACCCTTAGGGGAAGCCTGGTTTGTAATGGGAGTGTTCACTGCCAAGCATCATCACCAGATCTAATGGAGCCAAGATCCCTGGCATTCTAACCTTGATATGGAGACTATAGATTTACTGTGTTTTTCCACTTTCTAATTCTATAAATCTACAGCTAGAATATACGGTATTCATAAATGCTGGCTATGCTCTGTCCAAGACAAATGCACATTTGCCAAATGGAATAGAGAGTTTAGTATGAAGTTTGATAAAGTACACTCGATAGGCATGATATGGTTGAGGCATGAAGTCTCCTACACAGTAAGTCATAGCTATAGCTTAAGCATGTATGACTTTATTTTCATACATTTTCTGCCTCAGATGAGGGTAACAACATTGGTGAAAACCTTGAAGAGACAAGGATTTTTACTTTATACATACAGTGTTCTCTCTCTACAGTCTACGATAGCTCATCAGCCCACTCTGCAGGTCTTGAAATGTGTTGAAAAGACAAAACTGCACTCGTATTTCATACTGTATAGCTCACATATGCTTCATTTCATTATTTTCTTCTTTAGAAACAAAGAAACGAGTGGCGGCTGAGGGGTGTTTTTCTGGGAGTAATGAGCACTCGGTTTGCATCCCAAATGGCACCCTATTCCCTATGTAGTGCACTACTTTTGACCAGAGCCCTATGAATCCTGGTTCAAAGTAAAGCACTTTAAAGGAAATGGGGGTGCCATTTGGGACTGCCTTAATGGGAGAAAGGAGTGAGAGCAGTTATGGAGAGCAGTTTTGCTTTAAACATCACATCAAAGAGCTAAAAGAGCTAGCTCAATCTGGTTCAAATACCAGCAGCAGAATGAATGCAGGCTTCAGCACTGGATCAATCATGTAAAGGGCAATTATCTCATTAGCTGGTTTATTCTGTATGATTCTAACAATGTCCAATTACTTCCAGGATACATTTATTCTGGATTCATTATTGTGATATATGGTCAGAATATGTTTTCATATGTCTATGTTTCCAAAAGTCCAAATCCAATGACCAATTATACTGTTGTAAAATGTTTATAGTCACTGAGCTTTGAATTAAAACCATTCACAGCATTATAAATGCTGTGAATGGACTCTGGCACCCTGTTCCCTAAATAATGCACTACTGTTGACCAGAGCTCTATGGACTCTGGCACCCTGTTCCCTATATAATGCACTACTGTTGACCAGAGCGCTATGGACTCTGGCACCCTGTTCCCTATATAATGCACTACTGTTGACCAGAGCTCTATGGACTCTGGCACCCTGTTCCCTATATAATGCACTACTGTTGACCAGAGCACTATGGACTCTGGCACCCTGTTCCCTAAATAATGCACTACTGTTGACCAGAGCTCTATGGACTCTGGCATCCTGTTCCCTATATAATGCACTACTGTTGACCAGAGCACTATGGACTCTTGCACCCTGTTCCCTATATAATGCACTACTGTTGACCAGAGCTCTATGGACTCTGGCATCCTGTTCCCTATATAATGCACTACTGTTGACCAGAGCTCTATGGACTCTGGCACCCTGTTCCCTATATAATGCACTACTGTTGACCAGAGCACTATGGACTCTGGCACCCTGTTCCCTAAATAATGCACTACTGTTGACCAGAGCTCTATGGACTCTGGCATCCTGTTCCCTATATAATGCACTACTGTTGACCAGAGCACTATGGACTCTTGCACCCTGTTCCCTATATAATGCACTACTGTTGACCAGAGCACTATGGACTCTGGCACCCTGTTCTCTATATAATGCACTACTGTTGACCAGAGCTCTATGGACTCTGGCATCCTGTTCCCTATATAATGCACTACTGTTGACCAGAGCTCTATGGACTCTGGCATCCTGTTCCCTATATAATGCACTACTGTTGACCAGAGCTCTATGGACTCTGGCACCCTGTTCCCTATATAATGCACTACTGTTGACCAGAGCGCTATGGACTCTGGCACCCTGTTCCCTATATAATGCACTACTGTTGACCAGAGTGCTATGGACTCTGGCACCCTGTTCCCTATATAATGCACTACTGTTGACCAGAGCACTATGGACTCTTGCACCCTGTTCCCTATATAATGCACTACTGTTGACCAGAGCTCTATGGACTCTGGCATCCTGTTCCCTATATAATGCACTACTGTTGACCAGAGCTCTATGGACTCTGGCACCCTGTTCCCTATATAATGCACTACTGTTGACCAGAGCGCTATGGACTCTGGCACCCTGTTCCCTATATAATGCACTACTGTTGACCAGAGCTCTATGGACTCTGGCATCCTGTTCCCTATATAATGCACTACTGTTGACCAGAGCTCTATGGACTCTGGCATCCTGTTCCCTATATAATGCACTACTGTTGACCAGAGTGCTATGGACTCTGGCACCCTGTTCCCTATATAATGCACTACTGTTGACCAGAGCACTATAGACTCTGGCATCCTGTTCCCTATATAATGCACTACTGTTGACCAGAGCACTATGGACTCTGGCACCCTGTTCTCTATATAATGCACTACTGTTGACCAGAGCGCTATGGACTCTGGCATCCTGTTCCCTATATAATGCACTACTGTTGACCAGAGCTCTATGGACTCTGGCATCCTGTTCCCTATATAATGCACTACTGTTGACCAGAGCTCTATGGACTCTGGCATCCTGTTCCCTATATAATGCACTACTGTTGACCAGAGCTCTATGGACACTTGGCACCCTGTTCTCTATATAATGCAATACTGTTGACCAGAGCTCTATGGACTCTTGCATCCTGTTCCCTATATAATGCACTACTGTTGACCAGAGCTCTATGGACTCTGGCACCCTGTTCCCTATATAATGCACTACTGTTGACCAGAGCGCTATGGACTCTGGCACCCTGTTCCCTATATAATGCACTACTGTTGACCAGAGCTCTATGGACTCTGGCACCCTGTTCCCTATATAATGCACTACTGTTGACCAGAGCTCTATGGACTCTGGCACCCTGTTCCCTATATAATGCACTACTGTTGACCAGAGCACTATGGACTCTTGCACCCTGTTCCCTATATAATACACTACTGTTGACCAGAGCACTATGGACTCTGGCATCCTGTTCCCTATATAATGCACTACTGTTGACCAGAGCTCTATGGACACTTGGCACCCTGTTCTCTATATAATGCAATACCGCTGACCATAGGCAGTCGTGTAAAGTACTTAAGTACAAATACTTTAAAGTACTACTTAAGTCGTTTTTGGGAGTATCTCTACTTTTACTTTTACTTCACTACATTCCTAAAGAAAATAATGTACTTTTTACTCCATACATTTTACCTGACACCCAAAAGTACTCGTTACATTTTGAATGCTTAACAGGACAGGAAAATGGTCAAATTCACGCACTTATAAAGAGAACATCCCTGGTCCTCCCTACTGCCTCTGATCTGGCGGACTCACTAAACACAAATGCATCTTTTGTAAATAATGTCTGAGTATTGGAGTGTGCCGTTGGCTATCCATACATTTAAAAAACAAGAAAATGGTGCCATCTGTTTTGCTTAAAAGAAGGAATTTGAAATAATTTATATTTCTACTTTTACTTTTGATACTTAAGTATATTTAGAACCAAATAATGTTAGATTTTTACTCAGGTAGTATTTTACTGGGTGACTTTCTATTAAGGTACCTTTACCTTTACTCAAGTATCACAATTGGGTACTTTTCCACCACTGGGAATTGGGTTGCATTTGAGACATGGACTCAGAGTTGTAACGGCAAGGTGGTTAACAGCAGAACGAATGAGGAAGAGAACAGCCTCAGATTAAGACATGATGCACATCTACATCATTCACCCAGCACTGAGATTCACATGTCTCCAGCAGTCCTCAAGACAGTTTAAATACTATCTCCAGATTTGACTATTTTGGCTGACTGTATGCTTGTAGTAGTTATTTTGCCCAGGGTATTTGTGACTTGCCTGACTACTCATTCACATTGCTCCGGCCAAACACCACGCTTACTATCGTTTCTGCTCCAAGATGAACGTATGCAGTTGTCGACAGAGCAGCGTAACTAAATTCAGGATGAATCGTCAGGCAAATTTGTGAGTACTGCGTGGATGAATTCTTACGGAATTTTTGGAAAAAAGCGCCTGCTAAATGGAATATATTATGCAGGTCTAAAGTAATGACAGATGAGATTGTACTTCAGTGTTTCTGCTCTGACTGATCCCATCGACTCCACCAGTGGTAGGGAACAGAGGTGTAGATTTCACACTGCGGGGAGTCTGCCATGTCAACCATTCCCACATGGATTAGTTTAGATGGGCAACGGTCAGGTTAGGATGAAATTGGCTCCTTATTAATAGTTTTAACTACAGTATTACACTGATTTGAACAAAAAGGCAACATTGAAGAGGGTGAATATATCCAAGTGTTTCCCTAACTTTTTTCCGTAACCTACCTAATTAATTTATCATATTCTTGTGATCAAACTAATGATAGTTTGGTGACAGTTTGAACCAATATAGACTATCTATAGGGGACTATCCAAATAACGTGGGGCCAAAACCCAGCCTTTAGCCATGAGGAGTTTGGCCACAAGACTCAGCCCACAGTTATGAAATGCTCATTTTCTCAATGACAGATTTACCTGAAATAAGAACCCAGACCTAGCTCTAAAATAGTTTGTGTTTGGAAGTTGAAAGGCCACTTAAAGGGACTCCATGAACGCCTAGTTGAGTTATTTTTCTCTGGGAGGATTTCAACCAATAAGACCCTTGACCCTTAGCATCCAGACCATACCACTCTCCTGTCAGTCATACAGTAGCTCTGCCCCTCCAGTGGCACTCACCATTTTCCTCTGCTTGCTGAGGCAGAAAGTACAGATGTGTTTGGGCTGGTTCTCTGAGCCCCGGCCGGGCGATGGGCTGAGACTGTGGAGGGTGTGGTGGTGGAATGGGGGTGTGGAGGTGTGGCACGGCTGCCCATCCCCACACGCCTCGCCCACCAGCAGCACATTACCCAGGTGGGAGATGTAGCTGGACGCCAGCCGCAGAGTCTCGATCTTGGACAGCTTCCTGTCGGCTGGCTCGGTGGGGATGAGGGTCCTCAGAGCAGTGAAGGCCGTGTTCACACTGTTGGTGCGGTCCCTCTCTCGAGCGTTTGCCACGTTCCGCTGCCGCACCTCCACCACCGGGGCCCCTGCCACCATCGGGGGCCCCGCCAGCCTGCCGGCAACTCCGCATAACTTCCTCTTCCTGCTTCCCACCTTGATCTGAAACCCGTTGGAGCCGCCGTGGAGACGGAAGGAGGACTTCTGGGAGTCGGAGCCCGAGCTCTCGCTGCCGCCGTTCTCCTCCTCCTCGTCCTCTGACATCATGCTGATGTCGGAGAAGAGGAAGCAGCTTGGGGGAGCCGTACGCACCATCGTAAAAGACATCAGTCCAGATCTACAAGACAGGTGGGAGACTCCTCTCTCATATAGAGACCTGTAGAAAGACCAGATCCCCCCAGTACTGTAGATCCTCTACTTAATCCTTGGACATGAGGACAAAAGAGATCAAGACACTCAGATTAAATCACTCTTTGATATCTCTCTCTTTCTCGGCTTCTCTCACCTATCTCTCTCACCTCTCTCTCTCCTCTCTCTCTCTCTCTCTCTCCCCTTCTCTCTTCCTCTCTCTTTCTCTGTCTCACCTCTCTCTCTTTCTCTGTCTGTCTGTCTCTCTCACGGTGGACCCCTCCTTCACTCCTGACTGGCTGTTATATTGTGAGTGTCTGTTTTCTCTGAGTTCCCCTCAGTGTGATGTTAGCCTCCCTCTGCCTCTACACAGATACACGTCTGATTTCTGTCTGAGTGTCTCCGTATGGCTGTCCTTTATAGGCGGTGGGAGGGCCTGCTACTCTGCTCTACTCTACTCCCCCCTCTGCTCTATGTAGGCGGTGGGAGGGCCTGCTGCTCTGCTCTGCTCTACTCCCCCCTCTGCTCTATAGAAATCTCAGAGATAGAGTTAGACTCTCTCAGTGTCTGGGCTGGACTGGGGCTTTTCACTGGGAAGATGAAAAGAAACTTGGTCTGTATGATGATGAAAACAAATACATGTGATAGACAGTCACTGAATGCCGGATGGCAGGGTCCACTACTTTATGAGCTCTCTCTCTCTCTGTCTCTCTGTCTCTCTGTCTGTCTCTCTCTCTCTCTCTCTCTATTGGCATGGGAAAAATAGGTTTACATTGACAAAGCAAGTGAAATAGATAATTAAGAAAAGTGAACTAATCAATAAAAAATGAACAGTAAACATTACACTCACAAAAGTTCCAAAAGAATAAAGACATTTCAAATGTCATCTGGTATATATATACAGTGTTGTAATCATGTGCAAATAGTTAAAGTGCAAAAGGGAAAATAAATAAACATAAATATAGGTTGTATTTACAATGGTGTTTGTTCTTCACTGGTAGCTCTTTTCTTCTCTCTCACACTTTCTCTCTCTCTCTCTTTCGCTTTTTCTCTCTCTGCTTTCTTCTCGCTCTCTCTTCAATCCTTCTCCTCCACTTCACCATCTACACAGAAGCCTATTGATTTCATGTCAACTGTTTCACACCTCTCGTTCTCAAATAACACAACAGCACAGTTCTGGACTATTGTCTTCATCTCTCAGTGTTCTACGGTATGAGAAAGCACGGCCTTGACTGATCTGACTAGGGTGGCACTAACGTGAGGTTAGGGCAACACGAGACGGCTGTTGAAAGGTAATATCACAAATGTAGAATTTGTCAAGTTACACAATGTTTCAGTCAACCTTCATCTTTCTTATTTATTCATAATATTTATTCTGTGAAATTGACAGCGGAAAAGTAGCCAACAGTCAGCGCCATGGTTGATTAACAGGAAGTGCTAGAGGCAATAAAGTTGGGAGGAGGAAGTGGACGGACGGGAGAATACTGCAGCCAGGTGGACCTGACAGAATGCCTATGCTACTATTACATAGACATGCAGTAGCAGGATTTTCCCTCCGCTTTACATATCTCACAGGACCATGCGGGCAGCTCGACACAGTATTACTTTCACCGTCCTAATCAACTGCTTCAGGGGAGAAAACATTTTCTTTCTGAACAATAATCAGATATACTGCCAAATGGTCCTAGTTGCCAAGAAAATGTCGTCAACATAGGAAATAATATACTGCTTTCCATGGCAACATTTCTACATTGCAAAATATGGCCACATTTCAATTGCAAAGTGAAAATAGCAAAAAAAAGTGTACAACAGACACGGCTTCCTTTTCTTGCTACATCATCAGCTGACGTCCTTCTATGTGTTCTGTCCATTGGCATAACATCTCAACATGAATTCATTACCTAATATCCAGTGTCACTGATGAGGGACACATGTTTAAACATGTCACTGATTAGGGTTACATCTTTAAAAGTGTCACTGATGAGGGACACATCTTTAACATGTCACTGATGAGGAATACATCTTTAAAAGTGTCACTGATGAGGGAAACATCTTTAAAGGTGTCTCTGATGAGGGACACATCTTTAAACGTGTCACTGATGAGGGACACATCTTTAAAAGTGTCACTGATGAGGGACACATATTTAACATGTCACTGATGAGGGACACATCTTTAAACGTGTCACTGATGAGGGACACATCTTTAAACGTGTCACTGATGAGGGACACATCTTTAACCCTGTTACTGATGAGAAAAACATCTTTAAACCTGTCACTGATGAGGGACACATCTTTAAACCTGTCACTGATGAGGGACACATCTTTAAATGTGTCACTGATTAGGGATATATCTTTAACATGTCACTGATGAGGGACACATCTTAAACATGTCACTGATTAGGGATATATCTTTAACATGTCACTGATGAGGGACACATCTCTAAACATGTCTCTGATGAGGGACACATCTTTAAATGTGTCACTGATGAGGGACACATCTTTAAACATGTCACTGATGAGGGCCACATCTTTAAACATGTCACTGATGAGGGACACATCTTTAAACGTGTCACTGATGAGGGACAGATATTTAACCCTGTCACTGATGAGGGAAACATATTTAATGGTGTCACTGATGAGGGACACATCTTTAAATGTGTCACTGATGAGGGAAACATATTTAATGGTGTCACTGATGAGGGAAACAACTTTAAACATGTCACTGATGAGGGACACATCTTTAAACGTGTCACTGATGAGGGACACATCTTTAAACGCGTCACTGATGAGGGACACATCTTTAAACGCGTCACTGATGAGGGAAACAACTTTAATGGTGTCACTGATGAGGGACACATCTTTAAACGTGTCACTGATGAGGGTCACATCTTTAATGGTGTCACTGATGAGGGACACATCTTTAAACATGTCACTGATGAGGGCCACATCTTTAACCCTGTCACTGATGAGGGACACATCTTTAAACCTGTCACTGATGAGGGACACATCTTTAACGTGCCACTGATGAGGGACACATCTTTAACCCTGTCACTGATGGGGGAAACATATTGAATGGTGTCATTGATGAGGGAAACATCTTTAACCCTGTCACTGATGGGGGAAACATATTGAATGGTGTCATTGATGAGGGAAACATCTTTAAACATGTCACTAATGAGGGACACATCTTTAAATGTGTCACTGATGAGGGACACATCTTTAAACGTGTCACTGATGAGGGAAACAACTTTAATGGTGTCACTGATGAGGGACACATCTTTAAACATGTCACTGATGAGGGCCACATCTTTAACCCTGTCACTGATGAGGGACACATCTTTAAACATGTCACTGATGAGGGCCACATCTTTAACCCTGTCACTGATGAGGGACACATCTTTAAACCTGTCACTGATGAGGGACACATCTTTAACGTGCCACTGATGAGGGACACATCTTTAACCCTGTCACTGATGGGGGAAACATATTGAATGGTGTCATTGATGAGGGAAACATCTTTAACCCTGTCACTGATGGGGGAAACATATTGAATGGTGTCATTGATGAGGGAAACATCTTTAAACATGTCACTAATGAGGGACACATCTTTAAACGTGTCACTGATGAGGGAAACAACTTTAAACATGTCACTGATGAGGGACACATCTTTAAACGTGGCACTCATGAAGGAAACATATTTAATGGTGTCACTGATGAGGGACACATCTTTAATTGTTTCACTGATGAGGGCCACATATTTAACCCTGTCACTGATGAGGGACACATCTTTAAACGTGTCACTGATGAGGGAAACATATTTGATGGTGTCACTGATGAGGGAAACATCTTTAAACATGTCACTGATTAGGGCCACATCTTTAAACGTGTCACTGATGAGGGAAACATATTTAATGGTGTCACTGATGAGGGACACATCTTTAAATGTGTCACTGATGAGGGAAACATCTTTAACATGTCACTGATGATGGACACATCTTTAAACGTGTCACTGATGAGGGAAACATATTTAATGGTGTCACTGATGAGGGACATCTTTAATTGTTTCACTGATGAGGGCCACATATTTAACCCTGTAACTGATGAGGGAAACATATTTAATGGTGTCACTGATGAGGGACACATCTTTTAACGTGTCACTGATGAGGGAAACATCTTTAAACATATCACTGACGAGGGCCACATCTAGCCAGATAGTCTAACCAGTCTTAGAGCTGTACCATCTTATTGTCATTATTCTCTTTTGGACTCCCTCCTCAGTTCCAAAATATTATTAATGACGAAAACACCCTTCACCGCCTCCCTCCCTTCCCCTGGACTACCCAGCCTCCCCCCCTTCCCCTGGACTACCAAGTCTCCCTCCCTTCCCCTGGACTACCCAGCCTCCCACCCTTCCCCTGGACTACCCAGCCTCCCTCCCTTCCCCTGGACTACAAGTTTCCCTCCCTTCCCCTGGACTACCCAGCCTCCCTCCCTTCCCCTGGACTACCCAGCCTACCTCCCTTCCCCTGGACTACCCAGCCTCCCTCCCTTCCCCTGGACTACCCAGCCTCCCTCCCTTCCACTGGACTACCCAGCCTCCCTCCCTTCCCCTGGACTACCCAGCCTCCCTACCTTCCCCTGGACTACCCAGCCTCCCTCCCTTCCCCTGGACTACCAAGTCTCCCTCCCTTCCCCTGGACTACCCAGCCTCCCTCCCTTCCCCTGGACTACCCAGCCTCCCTCCCTTCCCCTGGACTACCCACTCTGCCTCCCTTCCCCTGGACTACCCAGCCTCTCTCCCTTCCCCTGGACTACCCAGCCTCCCTCCCTTCCCCTGGACTACCAAGTCTCCCTCCCTTCCCCTAGACTACCCAGCCTCCCTCCCTTCCCCTGGACTACCCAGCCTCCCTCCCTTCCCCTGGACTACCCAGCCTACCTCCCTTCCCCTGGACTACCCAGCCTCCCTCCCTTCCCCTGGACTACCCAGCCTCCCTCCCTTCCCCTGGACTACCCAGTCTCTCTCCCTTCCCCTGGACTACCCAGCCTCCCTCCCTTCCCCTGGACTACCCAGCCTCCCTCCCTTCCCCTGGACTACCAAGTCTCCCTCCCTTCCCCTGGACTACCCAGCCTCCCTCCCTTCCCCTGGACTACCCACTCTGCCTCCCTTCCCCTGGACTTCCCAGTCTCCCTCCCTTCCCCTGGACTACCCACTCCGCCTCCCTTCCCCTGGACTACCCAGCCTCCCTCCCTTCCCCTGGACTACCCAGTCTCCCTCCCTTCCCCTGGACTACCCACTCTGCCTCCCTTCCACCCTCAGTCCCAATCCTGCTGAACTCTTCTGGCATGGGTCAGGGACCTGTCAAAATTCGGAAACGGTTCTGGGAGCAGTACCGCAGACGGCTCGATTGGGCCATTAAGGCATCTGTCTGCTGTCCGGAGTGATGAGTGACGTGTGTGTGTGTGTGTGTGTGTGCCTGGAAGCTAGGATGTTGCTGGGGACAGTCCAGGAGCCCAGTCTGCCACACTCCACTCAACCGGTCTTGAAGTGATGCAGGCTCAACAGCTGAAAGAGAGAGAGAGAGAGAGAAAGAAAGAGAGAGAGAGAGAGAGAGAGAGAGGCTGAAAAAGTAGAATGAGTGAGAGAGAGACAGAGAGAGAGAGAGAGAGAGAGAGAGAGAAAGAGAGAGAGAGAATTGCTTCCTGCACAACTAAGGGAGATCACACAACTGGAAGACATCAAATTGACTTTGGGCTGTTAGTTGTTTTTACTTTCAGTTTTCCATTAATTTCCTCTTTTATGACAAAGTTTCTCACAGATACATTTTACATTTAATAAGTTCAAAAACAATATAATGAATGTATTTTTTATTCCTCAAGTTAATATCATTCAGAATATAAAAAATCAAAAACATACTGTGTCAGTTAACTGTGTGGGCTTATTTGTATCTGGTGAGTATACAGAATATACAGTATCTCCATTTCAAGGCTGCGAAAGACCCATTACAAAAGACGTCAAGATATTTGTATGGTTTTCTCCTAACTCTTAGAGGCTGATGTAGCATCACACACTGTAGGTGAGACGGTACCGGAGAGAATATCATGGGCGATGTCATCACTTGTGACTCGTTTCAGGAAACTAAGCGTATGTCAGATGAAGTGGTGGAGAAGTGATTTGGCAGCCTCACACTCTTCTCTCTCTCTTAGATGCTTACTGGTAATTGGGTTTTGTGGCCATGCCGTTTCTTCCAACATCCTGTTCTATTTTGTAATGAAGGATGAAGTCATTCTCCCCTTTAAATTCCATGCCGTAATCTCCAACGTCTTCAGATGCCAAGGAATTCTGATCCCTGGAGCTGCTGTGGAATGGAAAAGTGAACTGCTGATCTGACTGGGATGCAGCTAGGGACCTGCCACCGCCGTTCTGACAGCACCTACTGAGAATTTAATGCATTGATTCTAAAGACGTGGCGCCAAAATCATTATCACCTCGGACGGAGAGGGGAGTTCTGACTCATATTAACTGTACAGTAGAATTTTCCTAGACTTGCCAATCCAGGAACAAATGCTCTCCAATCAATGAATAAGGCTGAGGTAGCCACTGATAAACTGTTTAGACGATATCCTCTCCCTTCTGGCTTCACTGTCAGTATTAATAGAGCTCTTTCTGGCATGGGCACACACAGTGCTGGTTCCTCTTCCTTCCCCCAGATAATTTCTGTAAGTGAGAAAGGGGTTCTCTGTCAACTTATCTAGGAACCGATTGAATATTTACACCACTGTAACTTCTGATCGTCGTTGTCAATCACTGTATCCTCCCAGGTGTCACATGGTGGATGAAAGGTTCAGTCCTAGGCTTTGTATACGAGGATCTCCCAGAGGATCTCCCAGAGGATCTCCCAGAGGATCTCCCAGAGGATCTCCCAGAGGATCTCCCAGAGGATCTCCCAGAGGATCTCCCAGAGGATCTGCTGATCTGAAATAAGCCACCATTCTACTTCAATTTGCCTTGTTCTGTTTTACTGGCCCACAGAAAGCTGTGAGAAAGGCTCAGGGCGGAGGGAGGGTGAGGGCCGACTCACAGCCCCTGGCTGTGTCTCATATGGCATACTATTTTTTTATTTAACTAGGCAAGTCAGTTAAGAACAAATTCTTATTTTCAGTGACAGCCTAGGAACAGTGGGTTAACTGCCTTGTTCAGGGGCAGAACGACAGATTTTTACCTTGTCAGCTCAGGGATTCGACCTAGCAACCTTTCGGTTAGTAGTCCAATGCTCTAACCACTAGGCTACCTGCCGCCCCTGTTCTCTATATAGTGCCCTTCTTTTGACCAGAGCCCAACGGTGATAGGGTGCAATTTGGGACACGGGCCCTGTGTGTCTGATGTTGTGGAGTCTTGTAAAGCAGCAGCTGGAGAGTGCTGTCCTGAGGGAGCCCTTCAGACGGCTTGTAAAGCCCCACTCCATGGCCACGCACCACTAGAACACAGCAAGCCCCACTCCAGGGCCACGCACCACTAGAACATAGCAAGCCCCACTCCAGGGCCACGCACACTAGAACATAGCAGGCCCCACTCCAGGGCCATGCACCACTAGAACACAGCAAGCCCCACTGTCATTCTAAGATCCTATATAAATTTATCAACTGTGTTCAATTTCAAAGAGCTAAGTTTTTTATCCTTTCTGCCCAATGACCATGCATGCAAAAGACACACACACACACACACACGATTTAATAGCGCATTTGTTCAGGGAAAGAGATCAGCTGCCTGTGACAAGTTCAGCTTCACATCCATGGTCATGTGACAATGCTGCCTGTTGACTTGTTCAAAGCTAGATAAGGTAGGGGGATTTTATAGAAACTAGTCACAGGTGTCAATCTGGTGTTGCAGGTATGAGGCATAATGTGTTGCAGCTTGATGTTTGAAGACTTGAGCCTAAATTGCTCATTGGTTGTACTGTGCCCTTTCAGTTTTATGCCTTGTGTAATGAGTTTATAATGAGCTTGACTTAACTATGTGCACTGTGATAGGACCATCCGACCGACCGACTGACCTGCTCTAGCTCATAGGAAACCAAAGGGCTGTTTTTGTCTGTGGCAACTCAAACATCCTGCTAATGTTATTACAGTTAGAGGAGTTTGGAATACCAACAACGCTTTATCAAACAGAGTTGGAAAGACCCCCACATGCAATACTGTAGTCCTACTGTAATGCCAATGAGGCACAAAGTATTTTAACATAACCTTTTTCATTTAAAAAAACTGAATAAACTAGTTAATATTTTTTTTTCATTCACATTTCCCCATTTAATTTGACGTTATGCTCTTTTAAAGCTTTAGGTGGTTCAACTTCAGCAAAATATACATTTCTGTGGTGTTTTTATGATTTCAGAAACATTCAAAACGTTTCCAGTGATAGAAAATAACGTAATAATTTTCATTTTTCTACCAATATGACCCATAGGTCTTAAACTTGGACCAAAAAGTTGTTGCTTAAGAATGTTATTTTCCAAATGGAAACGTGGTACAATAGGCTACCATTATCAGTGGTTAGGTTGGAGATCATTTCATTTTCTCATCTTGTGTTCATAATTGTTCTGTGTTTGTAGATACACAAACAGGCCTCTCTCTCAGTAACAGAGAATTAGCTGAAAATACACTTGCAACCTTCCTAATTACGAAATCCCTACACTGATATAAACTGCAGCTACACATGATCAAATCTAGTTTTTTTTCTGTAATTCTGAAAAGATATCGGCTGACATAATGTGCAGCTGACTTGGACCTAAACCTCTCAGCCTGATGGCTGTTGCCAACAACACATTAGTCTGTAAAATGTATATAGGTTCAGAAGTTTTGTGAAATAGCACAGTTACAAATAGAAATCAAACTGGATGGACAACAGAAATAGAGGAAGGACTAAAAACAAACAAAATATAACTATTGTAAAATAGGTTGTGTCTGTAAAATGTGTATAAACTGAAGGTTGAAGACTAAGTGATATTGTTATTAGTTTACTCCAATTCGGGGAGGGGTTGTAGGGTTTGCGGGGAATAATTGTAATGAATACTCAGGGAGAAAAAGGTTTAGATTTATGCACAGAGCACAGCAGGTGTTCATTTCACCTTCGCAGAAGGCAGGAATCGTGGTCACAGGCAGCCAATGGTCATACACAGATAGGAAAACAGGCAGGAATCAAAACTAGGACTGAAGGCTATAACTGGTTCTCACAAACAAGCTAGGAAAAGGCTTGGTAGAGTCAAAATGAACAATACCTCACAAAGGCACAAACAGAATGAACTGAACTAAATAAGGAGCTGATGAGAACAGGTGAGTAACTAGCACAGGTGAAATCAATAAACAAAAATTAAAGACAGGGCTACGTTCAAGAACACAACAAAACAGAACACAAGGTTGACGAAGAAAATAAATACAGAACCGTACAATAATAAAGGTATATTCTAAAAAAAAATGTGTATATGTATGTATGTAAACTCAGCAAAAAAAGAAACGTCCCTTTTTCAGGACCCTGTCTTTCAAAGACTTCACAGATCTTCATTACAGGGGTTTAAACACTGTTTCCCATTCTTGTACAATGAACCATAAACAATTAATGAACATGCACCCGTGGAACAGTCGTTAAGACACTAAGCAATTAATGTAAGCAATTAATGTCACAGTTATGAAAACTTAGGACACTAAAGAGGCCTTTCTACTGATTCCGAAAAACACCAAAAGAAAGATGCCCAGGGTCCCTGCTCATCTGCGTAAATATGCCTTAGGCATGCAAGGAGGCATGAGGACTGCAGATGTGGCCAGGGCAATAAATTGCAATGTCCGTACTGTGAGACACCTAAGTTGAAGTCGGAAGTTTACATACACCATAGCCAAATATATTTAAAGTCAGTTTTTCACAATTCCTGAGATTTAATCCAAGTAAAAATTCCCTGTCTTAGGTCAGTTAGGATCACCACAAGCTTGGCCACAGTGATGAGGGAGGTAGCCTATAGTGTCACGTCCTGACCATAGAAAGCTTTTATTTTCTATGGTAGAGTAGATCAGGGCGTGACTGGGGGGTTGTTCTAGTTTATATTTTCTATGTGGGGTTCGAGGTTCATTTTCTATGTTGGTGAGTTGTATGATTCCCAATTAGAGGCAGCTGGTTATCGTTCTCTAATTGGGGATCATACTTAAAAAGCATTCTTTCCACCTGTGGGTTATGGGATATTGTTTATGTTTAGTTGCCTGTTAGTACGGCATTGTCGTCATGGTTTGTTTTTGTATTTTGTTAAGTTTCACTTTCTAATAAAGATGTGGAATGCTACTCACGCTGCGCCTTGGTCCGTTTCTACAAACGAACATGACACAGACAGTATGTAGTCTACTATATGTGAGGTAACCTATAGACAGTATGTAGTCTACTATATGTGAGGTAACCTATAGACAGTATGTAGTCTACTATATGGGAGGTAACCTATAGACAGTATGTAGCCTACTATATGTGAGGTAACCTATAGACAGTATGTAGTCTACTATATGGGAAGTAACCTATAGACAGTATGTAGCCTACTATATAGGAGGTAACCTATAGACAGTATGTAGTCTACTATATGGGAGGTAACCTATAGACAGTATGTTGTCTACTATATGTGAGGTAACCTATAGACAGTATGTAGTCTACTATATGGGAGGTAACCTATAGACAGTATGTAGCCTACTATATGTGAGGTAACCTATAGACAGTATGTAGCCTACTATATGTGAAGTAACCTATAGACAGTATGTAGTCTACTATATGGGAGGTAACCTATAGACAGTATGTAGTCTACTATATAGGAGGTAACCTATAGACAGTATGTTGTCTACTATATGGGAGGTAACCTATAGACAGTATGTAGCCTACTACATAGGAGGTAACCTATAGACAGTATGTTGCCTACTATATGGGAGGTAACCTATAGACAGTATGTAGTCTACTATATGGGAGGTAACCTATAGACAGTATGTCGTCTACTATATGGGAGGTAACCTATAGACAGTATGTTGTCTACTATATGGGAGGTAACCTATAGACAGTATGTTGTCTACTATATGGGAGGTAACCTATAGACAGTATGTTGTCTACTATATGGGAGGTAACCTATAGACAGTATGTAGTCTACTATATGGGAGGTAACCTATAGACAGTATGTTGTCTACTATATAGGAGGTAACCTATAGACAGTATGTTGTCTACTATATGGGAGGTAACCTATAGACAGTATGTAGCCTACTATATGGGAGGTAACCTATAGACAGTATGTAGCCTACTATATGTGAGGTAACCTATAGACAGTATGTAGTCTACTATATGTGAGGTAACCTATAGACAGTATGTAGTCTACTATATGGGAGGTAACCTATAGACAGTATGTTGTCTACTATATGGGAGGTAACCTATAGACAGTATGTAGTCTACTATATGGGAGGTAACCTATAGACAGTATGTAGCCTACTATATGGGAGGTAACCTATAGACAGTATGTTGTCTACTATATGGGAGGTAACCTATAGACAGTATGTAGTCTACTATATGGGAGGTAACCTATAGACAGTATGTAGTCTACTATATAGGAGGTAACCTATAGACAGTATGTTGTCTACTATATGGGAGGTAACCTATAGACAGTATGTAGTCTACTATATGGGAGGTAACCTATAGACAGTATGTAGTCTACTATATGGGAGGTAACCTATAGACAGTATGTAGTCTACTATATGGGAGGTAACCTATAGACAGTATGTTGTCTACTATATGGGAGGTAACCTATAGACAGTATGTAGTCTACTATATGGGAGGTAACCTATAGACAGTATGTTGTCTACTATATGTGAGGTAACCTATAGACAGTATGTAGCCTACTATATGGGAGGTAACCTATAGATTGAGGTATTACACAGTGTGGAAGGTACAATAGGGAAGCACTAAACCTATGGAGTGCAAGGCATTTTGTCTGCAGAGTGCTTAAGATTATCAAGGACCAACAAAGTGCACAAGACTACCCACTTGCTGCAAATCTTGCACATGTCGACGATGTCACAAGGCAGTCTATTGTCTGATTGGAATCTGACAGTCACTATCATGGATAGTCTTGTGCACTTTGTCGGTACTAAATCATCTCTGGGTTTGTCAGTCATAATACAGTACTATGAACAGTGTGGGGAAATGTGTCAGAGCTGACTCCTTGACACACACACACAGGGACAGTGGAGACACATCCCTGGTTGAGCAGCTGTAACAGCAGTAATGAGAGAATTCCTGTGTACATGTGGAAACCATCCACTGATGTATTTTTATTGATTTATTTTTTCCAGGGGGTGGATCAGCTTTAATATTGTGGATAGATTGTTGCTTCCATGAATGTGATTGTCTGCATGACATCCAATTTCCCATATATTTTTTGGGTAAATATACACATACATTCATAAATATACACAGTTGAAGTCGGAAGTTTACATACACTTAGGTTGGAGTCATTAAAACTTGTTTTTCAACCACTCCACACATTTCTTCTTAACAAACTATAGTCTTGGCAAGTTGGTTAGGACATCTACTTTGTGCATGACACAAGTTTTCCAACATTTGTTTACAGATAATTTCACTTAAAATTCACTGTATCACAATTCCAGTGGGTCAGAAGTTTAAATACACTAAGTTGACTGTTTTAAACAGCTTGGAAGTGCAAATCAATCCAAGAACAGAAAAGGACCTTGTGAAGATGCTGGAGGAAATAGGTACAAAAGTATCTATATCCACAGTAAAACAAGTCCTATAACCTGAAAGGCCGCTCAGCAAGGAAGAAGCCACTGCTCCAAAACCGTCATATGCACATGGGGACAAATATCGTACTTTTTGGAGAAATGTCCTCTGGTCTGATGAAACAAAAATAGAACTGTTTGGCCATAATGACCGTTATGTTTGGAGGAAAAAGGGGGAGGCTTGCAAGCCGAAGAACACCATCCCAACTGTGAAGCACGAGGGTGGCAGCATCATGTTGTGGGGGTGCTTTGCTGCAGGAGGGACTGGTGCACTTAAAAAAAATACATGGCATCGAGAGGCAGGAAAATTATTTTGATATATTGAGCAACATCTCAAGACATCAGTCAGGAAGTTAAAGCTTGGTTGCAAATGGACAATGACCCCAAGAATACTTCCAAAGTTGTGGCAAAAGGGCTTAAGGACAACAAAGTCAAGGTATTGGAGTGGCCATCACAAAGCCCTGACCTCAATCCTATAGAATATTTGTGGGCAGAACTGAAAAAGTGTGTGCGAGCAAGGAGGCCTACAAACCTGACTCAGTTACACCAGCTCTGTCAGGAGGAATGGGCCAAAATTCACCCAACTTATTGTGGAAGCTTGTGGAAGGCTACCCGAAATGTTTGACCCAAGTTAAACAATTTAAAGGCAATGGTACCAAATACTAATTGAGTATGTAAACTTCTGACCCACTGGGATTGTGATGAAATAAATAAAAGCTTAAATAAATCACTCTATTATTCTGACATTTCACATTCTTAAAATAAAGTGGTGATCCTAACTGACCTAAGACAGGGAATTTTTACTAGGATTAAAAATCAGGAATTGTAAAAAACTGAGTTTAAATGCATTTGGCTAAGGTGTATGTAAACTTCCGACTTCAACAGTACAGTACATATTACCCAATTACCTCAACTAACCTGTGACCCCGCACATTGACTCTGTGCCGGTGCCTCCTGTACATAGCCTCGCTACTGTTATTTTACTGCTGCTGTTTAATTATTTGTTACTTATCTATTTTTTACCTAACACTTATTTTTCTTAAAACTGCATTGTTGGTTAAGGGCTTGTAAGTAAGCATTTCACTGTAAGGTCTACTACACCTGTTGTAGTCGGCGCATTTGACAAATACAATTTGATATAGTACCTCTATCCACAGTCTACTATTGTCACGGCTGTCAAAAGGAGAGGACCAAGGTGCAGCGTGTGTGCTGTTCCACATTTTATTTACTCTGTGAAACTATGCAATACATAAAATAACTGAATAGACAAAACAAACCGTGACGCAGAGGAGAAACAAACACTCTCAAAATAATCACCCACAAAACCCAGGAAGAAAACCCCCTACTTAAGTATGATCTCCAATTAGAGACAACGAGGACCAGCTGCCTCTAATTGGAGATCATCCCAAACAAACCAACATAGAAATACAAAAACGCGAACCTAAGAACATAGAAATCGAACACAGAATAAACTCCCCTGTCACGCCCTGACCTACTCTACCATAAATTGTCACGGGTGTCATAGGGTGTAGACCAAAACGCAGCGGGAAAATGTATACTCATCTTTTTATTAGTGAAGAAGGAAAAACACCAACAACGTATACAAAAAAAAACGAACTAGACAGTCTTGTCAGGGACACAGCAAAACAAGAAACAATCTGCCACAAAATCCCATGACAAACATTCCTATTTATAGGACCTTCAATCAGAGGCAACAATAGACAGCTGCCTCCAACTGAAGGCCCCAACACCAATTAGCTAAACATAGAAATACAAACGACTAGACTGAACATAGAAATAAACTAACAGAACAATAACCAAAACCCTGGACTAATAAATCAAATACCCCTCTACATACACAACCACCCCGAACCATATAAACCAAATACCCCCTCTACATGAACACATACACACCCTGAACCACAAAAAACAAATACCCCCTGCCACGTCCTGACCAAACTATAAGAACAAATAACCCCTTTACTGGTCAGGATGTGACAGAAAATAACAGCTTACCATGGTCAGGACGTGACAGCAGCACCCCCCCCCCCCCCAAAGGTGCAGACTCCGAATGCAAACAAAAAACAAAACAAAAAAACAAAAGGGAGGGTAGGGAGGGTAACCTGTGTCTATGGCGGCTCTGGTGCAGTACCCAGAACCTTGTCATCCTGCAAATCCTTTAGTAGAGGAGGCAGCTCTGGTTCGGGGCGTAACCCCCGCTTTGCCCGCTGATCCCTCTGCTTCTGTGTCACCGGACCGTGGATCATCACCGGAGGCTCTGTACTGCAGACCGCCGCTGGAGGTTCCGGGCTGCCGCTGGAGGTTCCGGGCTGGGAATGCGCACTGGGAGCCTGATGCGTGGAGCCGGGACAGGTGGTACCAGACTGGTGACACGCATTATAGGGCGAATGCGAGGTGCAGGCACAGGACGTACCGGGCTGTTGAGATGTACTGGAGACCTGGTGTGTATAGCCGGTATCAATTGTTCCGCAACTTCCACACACTTCTCAGGACGAGAACGGGGAGCTGACTCAGGTGGCAACAAACTGACAACACGTTCCTTTGAGAAAAACTTGTGCATCCTCCACCAACTCAACAACTCTCCCATTTCTCTCTTCTCCAAATTCTCCCTCTTCTCCCGGATTGGCTCTGGTTCACTCCTCAGCTGCGCCGACTGCTCCATGTGCCCCCCCCCCCACAATATTTTCTTGGGGTTTCTGTAGCCTTCCTTCCCGACTTTGTAGCTGTCCCTCCTTCGCTGCTTCCGCCTGGTTCCCTGGCAGGCTCTTTTCTCCTGCCACTATTTTATCCCAAGCCCCAGATATACTCCTCCTGATCTCCTCATAAGACTAGGATGCCATTACCTCCTGGGTACACTGCTTGGTCCTGTGTTGGTGGGGGATTCTGTCACGACTGTCAAAAGGAGACGACCAAGGTGCAGCATGTGTGTCGTTCCACATTTCATTTACTCTGTGAAACTATGCAATACATAAAATAACTGAATAGACAAAACAACAAACCGTGACGCAGAGGAGAAACAAACACTACTCAAAAATAATCACCCACAAAACCCAGGAAGAAAAACCCCTACCTAAGTATGATCTCCAATTAGAGACAACGAGGACCAGCTGCCTCTAATTGGAGATCATCCCAAACAAACCAACATAGAAATACAAAAACTAGAACCTAAGAATATAAAAATAGAACACATAGAATAAACCCCTCTGTCACGCCCTGACCTACTCTACCATAGAAAATAACAGCTTACCATGGTCAGGACGTGACAACTATAGACTCTATAGGCAACAATCACTGATAGTGGGGATCGTGGACAGCCTGACCGGATAGATGCCAGCACAGCTCTTAGAGGAAAAGCAAATCACAAGAATGTACAGAAAAGGTTAGAATAAATTAACACTGGGGGAGAGAAGTTTACAACTCAGAACCATATAGTTCTTGATCATTTCAGTTTTTTTTGTGTGCTGCGGAATTCAAAAATATTTTAATTCTTGCTGAAGCCTTTGATTTAAAGCTGTTGCTCAGACAGTTTATAGGTCGAGAGGGGAGATGCATTGAGTTTCCGCCATTTTTAATGTTTATTAAGTAGTAATTATAGCTCACAGCAACATATTCCATGCAGTAGTCTACTTCTCTATGTACACGACATAGCCATCTGAATGATCTTTCTCACCACTCTAAGTATTGCTGTGCAGCTCAAGTCATTCATATGCTGTGCCTTCGTTTTCTATCCTTCTTCTAGCTCCATCTGGGTTAAATAGTTAACAGTGAATGAACGGCTTGCATCATCTTTCTATCAGAAGACACACAGACTACAGTCGCATAACGTACACGCTATTCTCCAAGTGTCTGTTTCAGCTACAGAGGTTATTGATTATTTCTATGAGGTGTTCTGAAGTGTAGCTGCTGTTGTAACATAACTGATCTGATCTGGCATGAGTACCAGAGGACTCCATCACATTGTATTGTGTTTGGAAGGCCTGTGTGTTTCTGAACAGGCTCAGAGAACTCCATCACATTGTATTGTGTTTGGAAGGCCTGTGTGTTTCTGAACAGGCTCAGAGAACTCCATCACATTGTATTGTGTTTGGAAGGCCTGTGTGTTTCTGAACAGGCTCAGAGAACTCCATCACATTGTATTGTGTTTGGAAGGCCTGTGTGTTTCTGAACAGGCTCAGAGGACTCCATCACATTGTATTGTGTTTGGAAGGCCTGTGTGTTTCTGAACAGGCTCAGAGAACTCCATCACATTGTATTGTGTTTGGAAGGCCTGTGTGTTTCTGAACAGGCTCAGAGGACTCCATCACATTGTATTGTGTTTGGAAGGCCTGTGTGTTTCTGAACAGGCTCAGAGAACTCCATCACATTGTATTGTGTTTGGAAGGCCTGTGTGTTTCTGAACAGGCTCAGAGAACTCCATCACATTGTATTGTGTTTGGAAGGCCTGTGTGTTTCTGAACAGGCTCAGAGGACTCCATCACATTGTATTGTGTTTGGAAGGCCTGTGTGTTTCTGAACAGGCTCAGAGAACTCCATCACATTGTATTGTGTTTGGAAGGCCTGTGTGTTTCTGAACAGGCTCAGAGGACTCCATCACATTGTATTGTGTTTGGAAGGCCTGTGTGTTTCTGAACAGGCTCAGAGAACTCCATCACATTGTATTGTGTTTGGAAGGCCTGTGTGTTTCTGAACAGGCTCAGAGGACTCCATCACATTGTATTGTGTTTGGAAGGCCTGTGTGTTTCTGAACAGGCTCAGAGAACTCCATCACATTGTATTGTGTTTGGAAGGCCTGTGTGTTTCTGAACAGGCTCAGAGGACTCCATCACATTGTATTGTGTTTGGAAGGCCTGTGTGTTTCTGAACAGGCTCAGAGGACTCCATCACATTGTATTGTGTTTGGAAGGCCTGTGTGTTTCTGAACAGGCTCAGAGGACTCCATCACATTGTATTGTGTTTGGAAGGCCTGTGTGTTTCTGAACAGGCTCAGAGAACTCCATCACATTGTATTGTGTTTGGAAGGCCTGTGTGTTTCTGAACAGGCTCAGAGGACTCCATCACATTGTATTGTGTTTGGAAGGCCTGTGTGTTTCTGAACAGGCTCAGAGAACTCCATCACATTGTATTGTGTTTGGAAGGCCTGTGTGTTTCTGAACAGGCTCAGAGGACTCCATCACATTGTATTGTGTTTGGAAGGCCTGTGTGTTTCTGAACAGGCTCAGAGGACTCCATCACATTGTATTGTGTTTGGAAGGCCTGTGTGTTTCTGAACAGGCTCAGAGGACTCCATCACATTGTATTGTGTTTGCAAGGCCTGTGTGTTTCTGAACAGGCTCAGAGGACTCCATCACATTGTATTGTGTTTGGAAGGCCTGTGTGTTTCTGAACAGGCTCAGAGGACTTGGAAGGCCTGTGTGTTTCTGAACAGGCTCAGAGAACTCCATCACATTGTATTGTGTTTGGAAGGCCTGTGTGTTTCTGAACAGGCTCAGAGGACTCCATCACATTGTATTGTGTTTGGAAGGCCTGTGTGTTTCTGAACAGGCTCAGAGGACTCCCTCACATTGTATTGTGTTTGGAAGGCCTGTGTGTTTCTGAACAGGCTCAGAGGACTCCATCACATTGTATTGTGTTTGGAAGGCCTGTGTGTTTCTGAACAGGCTCAGAGGACTCCATCACATTGTATTGTGTTTGGAAGGCCTGTGTGTTTCTGAACAGGCTCAGAGGACTCCCTCACATTGTATTGTGTTTGGAAGGCCTGTGTGTTTCTGAACAGGCTCAGAGAACTCCATCACATTGTATTGTGTTTGGAAGGCCTGTGTGTTTCTGAACAGGCTCAGAGAACTCCATCACATTGTATTGTGTTTGGAAGGCCTGTGTGTTTCTGAACAGGCTCAGAGGACTCCATCACATTGTATTGTGTTTGGAAGGCCTGTGTGTTTCTGAACAGGCTCAGAGAACTCCATCACATTGTATTGTGTTTGGAAGGCCTGTGTGTTTCTGAACAGGCTCAGAGGACTCCATCACATTGTATTGTGTTTGGAAGGCCTGTGTGTTTCTGAACAGGCTCAGAGGACTCCATCACATTGTATTGTGTTTGGAAGGCCTGTGTGTTTCTGAACAGGCTCAGAGGACTCCATCACATTGTATTGTGTTTGGAAGGCCTGTGTGTTTCTGAACAGGCTCAGAGGACTCCATCACATTGTATTGTGTTTGGAAGGCCTGTGTGTTTCTGAACAGGCTCAGAGGACTCCATCACATTGTATTGTGTTTGGAAGGCCTGTGTGTTTCTGAACAGGCTCAGAGAACTCCATCACATTGTATTGTGTTTGGAAGGCCTGTGTGTTTCTGAACAGGCTCAGAGAACTCCATCATTGTGTTTGGAAGGCCTGTGTGTTTCTGAACAGGCTCAGAGAACTCCATCACATTGTATTGTGTTTGGAAGGCCTGTGTGTTTCTGAACAGGCTCAGAGAACTCCATCACATTGTATTGTGTTTGGAAGGCCTGTGTGTTTCTGAACAGGCTCAGAGGACTCCATCACATTGTATTGTGTTTGGAAGGCCTGTGTGTTTCTGAACAGGCTCAGAGGACTCCCTCACATTGTATTGTGTTTGGAAGGCCTGTGTGTTTCTGAACAGGCTCAGAGGACTCCATCACATTGTATTGTGTTTGGAAGGCCTGTGTGTTTCTGAACAGGCTCAGAGGACTCCATCACATTGTATTGTGTTTGGAAGGCCTGTGTGTTTCTGAACAGGCTCAGAGGACTCCCTCACATTGTATTGTGTTTGGAAGGCCTGTGTGTTTCTGAACAGGCTCAGAGAACTCCATCACATTGTATTGTGTTTGGAAGGCCTGTGTGTTTCTGAACAGGCTCAGAGGACTCCCTCACATTGTATTGTGTTTGGAAGGCCTGTGTGTTTCTGAACAGGCTCAGAGAACTCCATCACATTGTATTGTGTTTGGAAGGCCTGTGTGTTTCTGAACAGGCTCAGAGAACTCCATCACATTGTATTGTGTTTGGAAGGCCTGTGTGTTTCTGAACAGGCTCAGAGAACTCCATCACATTGTATTGTGTTTGGAAGGCCTGTGTGTTTCTGAACAGGCTCAGAGGACTCCCTCACATTGTATTGTGTTTGGAAGGCCTGTGTGTTTCCGAACAGGCTCAGAGGACTCCATCACATTGTATTGTGTTTGGAAGGCCTGTGTGTTTCTGAACAGGCTCAGAGAACTCCATCACATTGTATTGTGTTTGGAAGGCCTGTGTGTTTCTGAACAGGCTCAGAGAACTCCATCACATTGTATTGTGTTTGGAAGGCCTATGTGTTTCTGAACAGGCTCAGAGGACTCCCTCACATTGTATTGTGTTTGGAAGGCCTGTGTGTTTCCGAACAGGCTCAGAGGACTCCATCACATTGTATTGTGTTTGGAAGGCCTGTGTGTTTCTGAACAGGCTCAGAGAACTCCATCACATTGTATTGTGTTTGGAAGGCCTGTGTGTTTCTGAACAGGCTCAGAGAACTCCATCACATTGTATTGTGTTTGGAAGGCCTGTGTGTTTCTGAACAGGCTCAGAGGACAGACGACAACAGCACATAGTGGCTGTGTGTGGACGGTCAGAGAACTTCCAGAACCACTACAGGTCTGAGTCCCAAATGGCACCCTATTCCCTATTTAGTGCACTACTTTTGACCAAGTCATGAACTATATAGGGAATGTGGTATCATTTGGCACGCAGCCTAAATAAGTAGGATGAAACTGTAGGAAAAAAGTTATTAATATGTTGATATAAAAGAAACACTGGTCCACTTCACAAGGTTGCAAAAATCCGGTAACTTTCCTCAAATTCCCTCGTTTTCCAGAAAAAACAATTGGAAAATTTCCAGAATCAGGAGGGAATAGGAAATACTTTTGGAAAAGTTACCAGATTTTTTGCAACCTTAACAAAGGCTTGACTTTGTGTGATTTGACTTGAATTAGTTAATTCACAAGTAAAAGATGGAGTGCTCTCCACTTGGGCCACTTATCAAAGGCAACTATAGACTTCTGTCCAGACGACATGCTTAGTTTCATACACCGCAGCCGATTTGGACTTGACAGGATAGACCTGTTCCAACGTATGAAATGTGCTACTGCCACTTTTGTCTACATAGCTCATAAAGTGCAACCACACATGCATGGACAATGAGACCCCTTGTGAAAAGTAAGATGTTCGTAGAGGCCTCTGCCAATAGAAACAACAGTTGAGAGAAAAACAGAAGGTTCTAAAAAGACATTCGCTCCCTCCGTGGTAAATCCATCATTTCCTTGCTTCTCATGGTTTGTGTCAAAGTGCTGTTCAACAAACAATAATATGGTGATAAGGAGTTATATAATTGACCTACTCTTTCCCCTTTGGAAAATAAGGTCAGATTAGCATGTTTTGAAACTAGTAAGCATCCAAAATGGCACCCTATTCCCTATGTAGTGTAGTACTTTTGACCCGAGCCGATAGGGAAACAGGGTGCCATTTGGTAGGGAACAGGGTGCCATTTGGGACACAGATAGTATCATCAAGTCGTTGTTAATGTGATAAACTGCTTGAAGGAAGCTCAATAAGATTATGCTGCGTTCACTATGAGGGAGACTTCCAGTGACGTAAACCTATAGGTCTACAGTACTGTACATTAAATACAATGGGATTTTAAGGCACTTAATGGAGGTTCAACATAGCGTGCTTTGACAAGTTTACAGTTGAGAAATGGCATTTTCAGTCCTCTCAGACATTCAAGCAGCGTGAGCATATTTAGATATTCTATAGAGAAAACCACAGGTTGTAAAAATCCAGATGTACCTACTTTTGGGCATGAAGCTTCATTATAACTTCATTACCTTGACATTGGTGTCTGTGTAAAAACAGGATGTGGTAGGGGAGCTCTTGGCTAGATGAGCATGTTTAATCTGGGCAAGAGACTGATGTGGTCACTAACTTTATATTATATGAGCTGCTGACTTACTGGACCTGCTATTACACAACACTTTCACTCTGACTGAGGGCACCACTCTGACTGAGGGCACCACTCTGACCGAGGGCACCACTCTGACTGAGGGCACCACTCTGAATGAGTGCACCACTCTGACTGAGTGCAACACTCTGACCGAGGGCACCACTCTGACTGAGTGCACCACTCTGACTGAGTGCAACACTCTGACCGAGGGCACCACTCTGACTGAGTGCACCACTCTGACTGAGTGCAACACTCTGACCGAGGGCACCACTCTGAATGAGTGCACCACTCTGACTGAGTGCAACACTCTGACCGAGGGCACCACTCTGACTGAGGGCAACACTCTGACTGAGGGCACCACTCTAACTGAGGGCACCACTCTGACTGAGGGCACCACTCTGACTGAGGGCACCACTCTGACTGAGGGCACCACTCTGACTGAGGGCACCACTCTGACTGAGGGCACCACTCTAACTGAGGGCAACACTCTGACTGAGGGCACCACTCTAACAGAGGGCACCACTCTGACTGAGGGCACCACTCTGACTGAGGGCACCACTCTAACTGAGGGCACCACTCTGACTGAGGGCACCACTCTAACTGAGGGCAACACTCTGACTGAGGGCACCACTCTAACTGAGGGCACCACTCTGACTGAGGGCACCACTCTGACTGAGAGCACCACTCTGACTGAGGGCACCACTCTGACTGAGGGCACCACTCTGACTGAGGGCCCCACTCTGACTGAGGGCACCACTCTGACTGAGGGCACCACTCTGACTGAGAGCACCACTCTGACTGAGGGCACCACTCTGACTGAGGGCACCACTCTAACTGAGGGCACCACTCTGACTGAGGGCACCACTCTAACTGAGGGCACCACTCTGACTGAGGGCACCACTCTAACTGAGGGCAACACTCTGACCGAGGGCACCACTCTGACCGAGGGCACCACTCTGACTGAGGGCACCACTCTGACTGAGGGCACCACTCTAACTGAGGGCACCACTCTGACTGAGGGCAACACTCTGACCGAGGGCACCACTCTGACTGAGGGCACCACTCTGAGGGCACCACTCTGACTGAGGGCACCACTCTGACTGAGTGCACCACTCTGACTGAGAGCACCACTCTGACTGAGAGCACCACTCTGACTGAGGGCACCACTCTGACTGAGGGCACCACTCTGACTGAGGGCACCACTCTGACCGAGGGCACCACTCTGACCGAGGGCACCACTCTGACTGAGGGCACCACTCTGACTGAGGGCACCACTCTAACTGAGGGCACCACTCTGACTGAGGGCAACACTCTGACTGAGGGCAACACTCTGACTGAGGGCACCACTCTGACCGAGGGCACCACTCTGACTGAGGGCAACACTCTGACCGAGGGCACCACTCTGACCGAGGGCACCACTCTGACTGAGGGCACCACTCTGACTGAGGGCACCACTCTAACTGAGGGCACCACTCTGACTGAGGGCACCACTCTGACTGAGGGCAACACTCTGACTGAGGGCACCACTCTGACTGAGGGCACCACTCTGACTGAGGGCAACACTCTGACCGAGGGCACCACTCTGACTGAGGGCACCACTCTGACTGAGGGCACCACTCTGACTGAGGGCACCACTCTGACTGAGAGCACCACTCTGACTGAGGGCACCACTCTGACTGAGGGCAACACTCTGACTGAGCGCATAACTCTGGAATAATACTGTAAACTTGAACTACCGGTTCATGTTTGATTGACTGATTAAGTTTATTAGATAATTAAAGTAGAAGGACGCTCAAGGAGACAACATTACAAACGCAGACAACATTACAAACAGAGACAACATTACAAACAGAGACAACATTACAAACGCAGACAACATTACAAACGGAGACAACATTACAAACGCAGACAACATTACAAACAGAGACAACATTACAAACGGAGACAACATTACAAACGCAGACAACATTACAAACGCAGACAACATTACAAACAGAGACAACATTACAAACAGAGACAACATTACAAACGGAGACAACATTACAAACGCAGACAACATTACAAACGCAGACAACATTACAAACGCAGACAACATTACAAACGGAGACAACATTACAAACGGAGACAACATTACAAACGCAGACAACATTACAAACGCAGACAACATTACAAACAGAGACAACATTACAAACAGAGACAACATTACAAACGCAGACAACATTACAAACGGAGACAACATTACAAACGCAGACAACATTACAAACAGAGACAACATTACAAACGGAGACAACATTACAAACGCAGACAACATTACAAACGCAGACAACATTACAAACGCAGACAACATTACAAACGCAGACAACATTAAAAAACGGAGACAACATTACAAACGGAGACAACATTACAAACGGAGACAACATTACAAACGGAGACAACATTACAAACGCAGACAACATTACAAACGCAGACAACATTACAAACGGAGACAACATTACAAATGGAGACAACATTACAAACGGAGACAACATTACAAATGCAGAGAACTTTACAAATGCAGACAACATTACAAACGGAGACAACATTACAAACGGAGACAACATTACAAACGCAGACAACATTACAAACGGAGACAACATTACAAACGGAGACAACATTACAAACGGAGACAACATTACAAACGCAGACAACATTACAAACGCAGACAACATTACAAACGCAGACAACATTACAAACGGAGACAACATTACAAACGGAGACAACATTTCAAACGCAGACAACATTACAAACGGAGACAACATTACAAATGCGGACAACATTACAAACGGAGACAACATTACAAACGTAAAAAACTATTAAGGATAAAACACAATAAAGACTGTAGGCTTTCTAAACTACACCTTTTGAACCATTATCCAGTTGTCATGACGTCCGGGCTCTTAATCACTCACACCCCACTGTTATCATATCTCTGACAGGGATTCAACCCTGGGTCTCCTGCCCTCTACAGTCTGTGTTAGCACGCTGAGCTAAAGCCTTTAGCTCGGGGAGCCAACAGATATCTTTTCAGGCAAGGTTATTACTCATAACATAAGCATGGTTCCGAACCTCCGAACCTCTGTTATATTTGCACTGTTAAAGAGAGGGGTCTCTCTCCTCCCCTCTATCGCCATGCTCCACTCCTCCACTCCTCCTCTCATCTAAAATAAAATGAAAACCCTCTGATTTATTCTCCCCCAACCCTTCCTTCTCTGGTCGTCTGGCGTTCCCCACCACAGCTGTGGAGTCCCCCAGGGCCCATAAATCTGAGCCCCTAAATCCTTACCTGGACCCTGTTCAGAAAGCTCTCTCACTTCAGGAAGCTGGGGGGCGATCCGATCCCTAAGCTAGCCTTCAACCATATCGCACTGATATAAAAAAAAATATCCCCTTGTTTTTCATGCAACAGAACAGACAGAATGCCTTTCAGTCCAAAGTAGACAGAGCTGTTAAATGTGTTGGTTTCATTCTTCCTTCTCGGTGCATTATGTTATTTGTTGTTGTAGCTGATCAGGTTAATGATGGGCTGGCCCGTATGGTGCAGAAGCATCCAGGTTTCTCTCTCTCTCTCTCTCTCTCTCTCTCTCTCTCTCTCTCTCTCTCTCTCTCTCTCTCTCTCTGCCTCATGATTCTCAATGTTCTGTGTGTGGAGGAGCTGGATGGGAGGGAGGGGTAATGACGGCTCTGTTTATTTGTCTGGTTTTATTGCTCAGACAGAGCCTGGCAAGGACGCTGTCAGTCAAACGTTACTGCTGCTCAGCTGCTCTGCAGTGGATCATCCACAGACAGTGAAATAGAGGAAGTGTTTATGGGACTCTGCTCACCTGTTATTGAAAAGTCAGAGATTGGAAATCGGCCATGAATTTTCTATTGAATTGGATCCCCCCCAAAATAATGTTTTGTGTTTTCTTTTTTGCCGTGAATCAATCTGTGTGACACTGCATCGTGTGTACAGCAATACAAGCCCGCTCTCACATCTGGACATCAGTTCTCACAGGATAGACTTAGTGATACCAGACCTGTTGTTATCGGAGCGCTGGGACGAGGCCTGTTGTTATCGGAGCGCTGGGACGAGGCCTGCTGCAGTCATTCACGCTTACTTATTCTAAGTAAGTCATGACATAGGCTCCACTTCAGTGGCCATAACAGTGGCTTGCAGAACACTTCTCAACCCTGCTGTCTCCTCATTCTCCTCCCCTTTCATCCTTCCTCAACACTTCTCAACCCTGCTGTCTCCTCATTCTCCTCCCCTTTCATCCTTCCTCAACACTTCTCAACCCTGCTGTCTCCTCATTCTCCTCCCCTTTCATCCTTCCTCAACACTTCTCAACCCTGCTGTCTCCTCATTCTCCTCCCCTTTCATCCTTCCTCAACACTTCTCAACCCTGCTGTCTCCTCATTCTCCTCCCCTTTCATCCTTCCTCAACACTTCTCAACCCTGCTGTCTCCTCATTCTCCTCCCCTGGTGTCCTTCCTCAACACTTCTCAACCCTGCTGTCTCCTCATTCTCCTCCCCTGGTGTCCTTCCTCAACACTTCTCAACCCTGCTGTCTCCTCATTCTCCTCCCCTTTCATCCTTCCTCAACACTACTCAACCCTGCTGTCTCCTCATTCTCCTCCCCTTTCATCCTTCCTCAACACTTCTCAACCCTGCTGTCTCCTCATTCTCCTCCCCTTTCATCCTTCCTCAACACTTCTCAACCCTGCTGTCTCCTCATTCTCCTCCCCTGGTGTCCTTCCTCAACACTTCTCAACCCTGCTGTCTCCTCATTCTCCTCCCCTGGTGTCCTTCCTCAACACTTCTCAACCCTGCTGTCTCCTCATTCTCCTCCCCTGGTGTCCTTCCTCTACACTTCTCAACCCTGCTGTCTCCTCATTCTCCTCCCCTGGTGTCCTTCCTCAACACTTCTCAACCCTGCTGTCTCCTCATTCTCCTCCCCTGGTGTCCTTCCTCAACACTTCTCAACCCTGCTGTCTCTTCATTCTCCTCCCCAATCATCCTTTCTCTCTTTTTGCATCTCTGTGTCCCCCCATAATCATTCAGTACACTAACTATGGGCCCTGGTCAAAAGTAGTCCACTATATAGGGAATAGAGTGCCATAAAGGAGCCCACCCCCTCCTTTACAGTAACATATCTGTGTGTCAGGATACAGTCCCACCCCTCCTTTACAGTAACATATCTGTGTGTCGGGATACACCCCCCCCCCCTCCTTTACAGTAACATATCTGTGTGTCGGGTTACACCCCCCCCCTTTACAGTAAGATATCTGTGTGTCAGGATACAGTCCCACCCCTCCTTTACAGTAACATATCTGTGTGTCAGGATACAGTCCCACCCCTCCTTTACAGTAACATATCTGTGTGTCAGGATACACCCCCCTCCTCCTTTACAGTAACATATCTGTGTGTCAGGATACAGTCCCACCCCTCCTTTACAGTAACATATCTGTGTGTCAGGATACAGTCCCACCCCTCCTTTACAGTAACATATCTGTGTGTCAGGATACACCCCCCTCCTCCTTTACAGTAACATATCTGTGTGTCGGGATACACCCCCCCCCTTTTACAGTAACATATCTGTGTGTCAGGATACAGTCCCACACCTCCTTTACAGTAACATATCTGTGTGTCGGGATACACCCCCCCCCCCCTCCTCTACAGTAACATATCTGTGTGTCGGGATACAGTCCCACCCCTCCTTTACAGTAACATATCTGTGTGTCAGGATACAGTCCCACCCCTCCTTTACAGTAACATATCTGTGTGTCAGGATACAGTCCCACCCCTCCTTTACAGTAACATATCTGTGTGTCAGGATACACCCCCCTCCTCCTTTACAGTAACATATCTGTGTGTGGGGATACAGTCCCACCCCTCCTTTACAGTAACATATCTGTGTGTCAGGATACAGTCCCACCCCTCCTTTACAGTAACATATCTGTGTGTCAGGATACACCCCCCTCCTCCTTTACAGTAACATATCTGTGTGTCAGGATACAGTCCCACCCCTCCTTTACAGTAACATATCTGTGTGTCAGGATACAGTCCCACCCCTCCTTTACAGTAACATATCTGTGTGTCAGGATACACCCCCCTCCTCCTTTACAGTAACATATCTGTGTGTCGGGATACACCCCCCCCCCCCCTCCTTTACAGTAACATATCTGTGTGTCGGGATACACCCCCCCCCTTTTACAGTAACATATCTGTGTGTCAGGATACAGTCCCACACCTCCTTTACAGTAACATATCTGTGTGTCGGGATACACCCCCCCCCCCCTCCTCTACAGTAACATATCTGTGTGTCGGGATACAGTCCCACCCCTCCTTTACAGTAACATATCTGTGTGTCAGGATACAGTCCCACCCCTCCTTTACAGTAACATATCTGTGTGTCAGGATACAGTCCCACCCCTCCTTTACAGTAACATATCTGTGTGTCAGGATACACCCCCCTCCTCCTTTACAGTAACATATCTGTGTGTGGGGATACAGTCCCACCCCTCCTTTACAGTAACATATCTGTGTGTCAGGATACAGTCCCACCCCTCCTTTACAGTAACATATCTGTGTGTCGGGATACAGCCCCCTCCTCCTTTACAGTAACATATCTGTGTGTCAGGATACAGTCCCACCCCTCCTTTACAGTAACATATCTGTGTGTCAGGATACACCCCCCTCCTCCTTTACAGTAACATATCTGTGTGTCAGGATACAGTCCCACCCCTCCTTTACAGTAACATATCTGTGTGTCAGGATACAGTCCCACCCCTCCTTTACAGTAACATATCTGTGTGTCAGGATACAGTCCCACCCCTCCTTTACAGTAACATATCTGTGTGTCAGGATACACCCCCCTCCTCCTTTACAGTAACATATCTGTGTGTCAGGATACAGCCCAACCCCTCCTTTACAGTAACATATCTGTGTGTCGGGATACAGCCCAACCCCTCCTTTACAGTAACATATCTGTGTGTCGGGATATAGTTTACTCTACTTTAACACTCCTCTTACGTTGCATAAGTCTAGTGTTTGGGTCATTCCACGAAATGAGTCCCTTTTGCGTCCCTTTGTTTTTTTAAGTTGATTTTAAATTGTGCACCGATATTGGATTTTAAAAGCCTGTTATATTGAATGAAGGGCCCTTTAATATAGACACCCTGGAAAATTCTATAAATCCGATTTTTATATGAATAAAGACTTGCTAAAGTGCCAAAATCCAGCATTTTGACATGTCCCTCCATGCACTCCTTATGACTTCTCAGAAGATCTCAACCCACTTAATCGCTACAATTCTCCAGGTTTTCACCACTGTTATTTTTTTCCTTGGACAAAGTCATTTCTGAAGATCATTATTTATTTAATTACACATTTTAAGGATGTTTCTTTTTTTAAAACCTGTCCCTAACTTTTTAAGGTCAACCGTGTTACGTGAACGGAACTCTAATATGGTGAAACTATTCCTTTGAAAGAAACATTGAACATTTAATTGCCAAATCATAATGTAAAAGCAGGTGAGCTGGTTCTACTCTTCTGGGCCATTTTCTGGTGTTTTGCGGTGGGAAACTGAGTGGGTTGAGCATAACACGTCAACCCTGTTACCCATAGATAGACAGGCTAGAAATGTTTTAACAACGAAATGTTTTCATTCAATTGCCCCTCCTTGTTGCACACAACAAGGTTCCATTTCCTGTCACACGGGGAATTTATGGCTGATTTAAGATGAAATCTTCAAACCTGTTACGGTCAACCCTGTTACTTTATTTGGCATTTAATAGGCCCTTACTATAGTCACTTATTTTTTAACCTCTTGAGATGGGAAAACATGTTTTCTATTAAGTTATTAAGTTGCTTGACATGACAGAATGTTAAAATATACCCAAAAGAGACTCATTTTGTGGAACGACCATGGCTGGTCATCAAACATCTATTACTAAACAATGCAATTTTTACCTATATTTTGTAGAATTGTATTGAGATAATGAAGTAAAATATATTTACTAGTTTTGAGCTGAAAAGGCATCAAGATAATTTGCTTTGCTTTAAGATATTCTGACTTATTCCAAGCATTTTTTAAGTTAAAATAAGGAAAAATAATTTGCCAGTGCACTAAGATAATTTGTTTTGTTAAGACATATTATTAAATATCTTGAAATAGGATAATTTATCTTACCCCACTTGTATCAAGCCTTTTTTGGGGTTAAAGTAAGCAAAATTATCTGCCAGTGTACTAAAATAATTTACATTAGATGTCAAGCCAATGCATTCTAAGAGATATTTAGGTAAAATCAACATATTTTGCAATGAAGGCCTACATCCAACAAGCAGCAGCCTCTGGCTGGAGAAACACAAGGCTACAGTGAGGGAAAAAAGTATTTGATCCCCTGCTGATTTTGTACATTTGCCCACTGACAAAGAAATGATCAGTCTATAATTTTAATGGTATATTTATTTGAACAATGAGAGACAGAATAACAACAACAAAATCCAGAAAAACGCATGTCAAAAATGTTCTAAATTGATTTGCATTTTAATGAGGGAAATAAGTATTTGACCCCCTCTCAATCAGAAATATTTCTGGCTCCCAGGTGTCTTTTATACAGGTAATGAACTGAGATTAGGAGTACACCCTTAAAGGGAGTGCTCCTAATCTCAGTTTGTTACCTGTATAAAAGACACCTATACACAGAAGCAATCAATCAATCAGATTCCAAACTCTCCACCATGGCCAAGACCAAAGAGTTCTCCAAGGATGTCAGGGACAATATTGTAGACCTACACAAGGCTGGAATGGGCTACAAGACCATCGCCAAGCAGCTTGGTGAGAAGGTGACAACAGTTTGTGCGGTTATTCGCAAATGGAAGAAACACAAAACAACTGTCAATCTCCCTCGGCCTGGGGCTCCATGCAAGATCTCACCTCGTGGAGTTGCAATGATCATGAGAACGGTGAGGAATCAGCCCAGAACTACACGGGAGGATCTTGTCAATGATCTCAAGGCAGCTGGGGCCATAGTCACCAAGAAAACAATTGGTAACACACTATGCCGTGAAGGACTGAAATCCTGCAGCGCCCGCAAGGTCCCCCTGCTCAAGAAAGCACATATACATGTCCGTCTGAAGTTTGCCAATGAACATCTGAATGATTCAGAGGACAACTGGGTGAAAGTGTTGTGGTCAGATGAGACCAAAATGGAGCTCTTTGGCATCAACTCAACTCGCCATTTTTGGAGGAGGAGGAATGCTGCCTATGACCCCAAGAACACCCTCCCGACCGTCAAACATGGAGGTGGAAACATTATGCTTTGGGGGTGTTTTTCTGCTAAGGGGACAGGACAACTTCACCGCATCAAAGGGACGATGGACGAGGCCATGTACTGTCAAATCTTAGGTGAGAACCTCCTTCCCTCAGCCAGGGCATTGAAAATGGGTCGTGGGTGGGTATTCCAGCATGACAATGACCCAAAACACACGGCCAAGGCAACAAAGGAGTGGCTCAAGAAGAAGCACATTAAGGTCCTGGAGTGGCCTAGCCAGTCTCCAGACCTTAATCCCATAGACAATCTGTGGAGGGAGCTGAAGGTTCGAGTTGCAAACATCAGCCTCGAAACCTTAATGACTTGGAGAAGATCTGCAAAGAGGAGTGGGACAAAATCCCTCCTGAGATGTATGCAAACCTGGTGGCCAACTACAAGAAACGTCTGATCTCTGTTTGCCAACAAGGGTTTTGCCACCAAGTACTAAGTCATGTTTTGCAGAGTTGGTCAAATACTTATTTCCCTCATTAAAATGCAAATCAATTTATAACATTTTTGACATGCGTTTTTCTGTATTTTTTTGTTGTTATTCTGTCTCCCACTGTTCAAATAAACCTACCATTAAAATTATAGACTGATCATTTCTTTGTCAGTGGGAAAACGTACAAAATCAGCAGGGGATCAAATACTTTTTCCCTCACTGTATATAAAGAGAACTCATTCTAACAGTTTTCTTCTGTCACCTGGAAGTCAAGAGGATTATGATGCATGCATTGGCTGATCGTATCACTTCAACAAGTTATAGATTCATCAATTTAATTCAAAAAGATTGAGGGGAGGGTGAAATAGGGGTTATAATATTGAAGTAGTAGCCAATACTACAGCACTGTAACTGCTATTTCAGTTGGACAGACAGTTCTGTGGTGGTGCTTGCCTCACAGCTGAGCTTGGTAACAGGAGCCCGCCAAGCGCATGCCAATAATAAACCGACCACAGCAGCCTCTAGCAATGGAGGCTGGCATCCTTCATGAAAGGACAACAATGAAACAGTACATTTTTCTGTATTTTCGCATTAGACAAGCCTTCCTGAGCAGGCACATACCTGGAGTGTTGAGTAACAGTCATAAAGAAGGGTCATTTTTCTGTTCAAGAATGGGGAAGTATGAATTATGGTATTTGGAGATTAAAACAGCAATTAAGGGATTCACTATCAAAACATTATGGCATGTGGGCTCTATATACACTGCAAAAAAAAATAAAGGGAACACTGAAATAACACATCCTAGATCTGAATGAATGAAATAATCTTATTAAATACTTTTTTCTTTACATAGTTGAATGTGCTGACAACAAAATCACACAAAAATAATCAATGGAAATCCAATTTATCAACCCATGGAGGTCTGGATTTGGAGTCACACTCAAAATTAAAGTGGAAAACCACACTACAGGTTGATCCAACTTTGATGTAATGTCCTTAAAACAAGTAATGAGGCTCAGTAGTGTGTGTGGCCTCCACGTGCCTGTATGACCTCCCTACAACACCTGGGCATGCTCCTGATGAGGTGGTGGATGGTCTCCTGAGGGATCTCCTCCCAGACCTGGACTAAAGCATCCACCAACTCCTGGACAGTCTGTGGTGCAACGTGGCGTTGGTGGATGGAGTGAGACATGATGTCCCAGATGTGCTCAATTGGATTCAGGTCTGGGGAACGGGTGGGCCAGTCCATAGCATCAATGCCTTCCTCTTGCAGGAACTGCTGACACACTCCAGCCACATGAGGTCTAGCATTGTCTTGCATTAGGAGGAACCCAGAGCCAACCGCACCAGCATATGGTCTCACAAGGGGTCTGAGGATCTCATCTCGGTACCTAATGGCAGTCAGGCTACCTCTGGCGAGCACATGGACTGACCCACCGCCAAACCGGTCATGCTGGAGGATGTTGCAGGCAGCAGAACATTCTCCACGGCGTCTCCAGACTCTGTCACGTCTGTCACATGTGCTCAGTGTGAACCTGCTTTCATCTGTGAAGAGCACAGGGCGCCAGTGGCGAATTTGCCAATCTTGGTGTTCTCTGGCAAATGCCAAACGTCCTGCACGGTGTTGGGCTGTAAGCACAACCCCCACCTGTGGACATCGGGCCCTCATACCACCCTAATGGAGTCTGTTTCTGACCGTTTGAGCAGACACATGCACATTTGTGGCCTGCTGGAGGTCATTTTGAAGGGCTCTGGCAGTGCTCCTCCTGCTCCTCCTTGCACAAAGGCGGAGGTAGCGGTCCTGCTGCTGGGTTGTTGCCCTCCTACGGCCTCCTCCACATCTCCGGGTGTACTGGCCTGTCTCTTGGTAGCGCCTCCATGCTCTGGACACTACGCTGACAGACACAGCAAACCTTCTTGCCACAGCTCGCATTGATGTGCCATCCTGGATGAGCTGCACTACCTGAGCCACTTGTGTGGGTTGTAGACTCCGTCTCATGCTACCACTAGAGTGAAAGCACCGCCAGCATTCAAAAGTGACCAAAACATCAGCCAGGAAGCGTAGGAACTGAGAAGTGGTCTGTGGTCACCACCTGCAGAACCACTCCTTTATTGGGGGTGTCTTGCTAATTGCCTATAATTTCCACCTGTTTTCTATACCATTTGCACAACAGCATGTGAAATTTATTGTCAATCAGTGTTGCTTCCTAAGTGGACAGTTTGATTTCACAGAAGTGTGATTGACTTGGAGTTACATTGTGTTGTTTAAGTGTTCCCTTTATTTTTGAGCAGTGTATATGTAACAAACAAAACACATGAGCTCAGGGCAACAGGGCTGTAACACAGAGACTGATGTCAGGGTGGGCCACCATTGGAAGTTACATGTTATATGCTCAGATTTGCTGATTTACTAACTGGCAGGAGTCAGCGAGATGAGACAAAAAGAGAGGTGAACTCATATATCGCAAGTGTTGAGTAGACTGGAGAGAAATCAAAATTCTATTTAGCAGCTGTTAAAACACAAAACTATTTCACCATGGTTAATAAGAGAAAGCCCACTAAGGTTGTAAAATAACATGTCATAAAAGTGTTTAAGTTGTGGTCCGTGTGCTTGGTGGTATATGCAGGGGCTGGTTGGATGGAGCCACTCTGGGATTGTAGATAAGATGACTTCTAGCCAAAGAGGGACATATTCAAATATCAGTTTGTTGAAGGCAATTTTTTGGGGGGGGATTTCCAAATATAGTTATCAAATATGGTATATGATGAGCAAAATCAACATCATGCTTCCAGACTACTTTGGTGAGTTCACTATTTTGGTGAGTCTATTTTGTTGAGTCTATTTTGTGGAGTTCACTATTTTGGTGAGTCTATTTTGGTGATTTCAGTATTTTGGTGAGTCTACTATTTTGGTGAGTTCACTATTTTGGTGAATTCACTATTTTGATGAGTCTATTTTGTGGAGTTCACTATTTTGGTGAGCCTATTTTGGTGAGTCTATTTTGGTGAGTTCACTATTTTGGTGACGTTAGCCCATCACCTTGAGAGACACACCTGTGTTCTCATGCATTAGTTAATATGAGATATGTTGTTTCACCAAGCCATGACATTGCAAAGGTACTTTTAGCCTCTGGTTGCTTGTAATTCATTATTGGACCAACGCAGCGTCTGCTGAAAGGGTTGAGCTGACTCTGACCCATCTATTTTGGGAGATTTGGCAGTGAAATCAACGTAAAACAGAGTAATACTACTACTACAAACCCTCAATGGGATTTTGGAGCAGGAGAATTGTTGAAGTTTACTTCAAGCTGTGATCCATTTGGACGTTGCGTGTAATTTATTTCTCCCCATTCATTAAGTCCTGCTCCTGCCACCTGAAATTCTAGAGATGGCTTTCAGGTTCACAGGTTTTGACGGTTCGTTTTAAGGTTAATTCTCTTACCACCTGTGCTGAGTCGTTCTAGAGCTTTACCACTGTTCACTGTCTTCAAACTACATACTACAACAGTAGTTCTGGCCCTGACCAGAGCTAACTAAAATGGCAGCCTATAGTCAACATAATAAATGATTGAAAACATTCAAATGAGTCATAATGTGTGTTTAGAATGCTCAATAGCTGCTTCACAGTGATTTAACAAGACAAAAGAAAGAGTTGACTATGGGTCACCCAGGATGGATGGTAGTGTAGTAGTGCACTATACGGAATAGAGAGCCATTTGGGAGGCAACTCATTACAGTGATACTGCTTCCACTCGGTTATGTCCCTGTATGAACAGTGTGTTATAGATGACCTACAGAGGGGGTGGACATGGACATGCTACAACAATAGCCACCACACTGAGTCTACAAAACATTAAGAACACTTGCTCCTTCCATGACGTAGACTGACCAGGTGAATCCAGGTGAAAGCTATGATCCCTTTTTGATGTCACCCATTAAAATGACTTCAGTCAGTGTAGATGAAGGGGAGGAGACAGGTTAAAGAAGGATTTTTAAGCTTTGAGACAATTGAGATATGGATTGTGTATGTGCGCCACTCAGAGGGTGAATGGGTAAGAGAAAGTATTCAAGTGCCGCTGAACAGGGTATGGTAGTAGGTGCCAGGTGCACCAGTTTGTGTGTGTCAAGAACTTCAACGGTCCTGGGTCTTTCATGCTCAAAAGTTTCCTGTGTGTATTAAGAATGGTCCACCACCCAGAGGACATCCAGCCAACTTGACACAACTGTGGGAAACATTGGAGTCAACATGGGCCAGCATGGAACCTTGTAGAGTCCATGCCCCGTTGAATTGAGGCTGTTCTGAGGCAAAATGGGTTGCAACTCAATTTTATTTATTTAATTTTTATTTCACTTTTATTTAACCAGGTAGGCCAGTTGAGAACAAGTTCTCATTTACAACTGTGACCTGGCCAAGATAAAGCAAAGCAATGCGACACAAACAACAATACAGAGTTACACATGGAATAAACAAACGTACAGTCAATAAAACAATAGAAAAAATCTATATACAGTGTGTGCAAATGAGGTAAGATTAGGGAGGTAAAGCAATAAATAGGCCGTAGTGGCGAAGTAATTACAATTTAGCAATTAAACACTGGAGTGATAGATGTGCAGAAGATGAATGTGCAAGTAGAGATACTGGGGTGCATAGGAGTGCGTCCCATATGGCACCCTATTCCATAGTGCACTATTTTGGTACATAGCCTCTGCCTTCCCAGTACCAGGACTGATTACCTTTGGGAGATGGAAAAAAAGTTACCAAAATAAAAAAATAGAGCCATTCCCCCCTATTGCATCATACTTTACCAAAATAAAACAATAGTATAGTACTTTACCAAAATTATTCAATGGAGATCTGTCAATTCCTTCTCTTATGGTTCCATTTCCTTAAAGTAAGAATGTTTTTATATCCTCATATTAGGCAGCATAATTATTGATGTGAGTAAATCTGTTTGTGAGCACCAAACCTGCAGCCAAGAGGCAATATTTAGGCAAGTAAGATTTAGGAGGAACTCAACAGATTTGGATAGATCCAAAGTAAACAGTGGTCACTCGCTGAGGAAGTGAAATTTACACACACACAGAGAGAGAGAGAGAGAGAGAGAGAGAGAGAGAGAGAGAGAGAGAGAGAGAGAGAGAGAGAGAGAGAACTCAAGTTCACCTCACCTACGAGATCCTTTCAGATTCTTACAGATGATACAATCAGTCTCTGTGGGCTGGATGGAGGGAGAGGGTGTTGGGATGCTGTGGGCTGGATGGAGGGAGAGGGTGTTGGGGTGCTGTGGGCTGGATGGAGGGAGAGGGTGTTGGGGTGCTGTGGGCTGGATGGAGGGAGGGAGAGGGTGTTGGGGTGCTGTGGGCTGGATGGAGGGAGGGAGAGGGTGTTGGGGTGCTGTGGGCTGGATGGAGGGAGAGGGTGTTGGGGTGCTGTGGGCTGGATGGATGGAGAGGGTGTTGGGGTGCTGTGGGCTGGATGGATGGAGAGGGTGTTGGGGTGCTGTGGGCTGGATGGAGGGAGAGGGTGTTGGGGTGCTGTGGGCTGGATGGAGGGAGAGGGTGTTGGGGTGCTGTGGGCTGGATGGAGGGAGAGGGTGTTGGGGTGCTGTGGGCTGGATGGAGGGAGAGGGCGTTGGGGTGCTGTGGGCTGGATGGAGGGAGAGGGTGTTGGGGTGCTGTGGGCTGTGGGCTGGATGGAGGGAGAGGGTGTTGGGGTGCTGTGGGCTGGATGGAGGGAGAGGGTGTTGGGGTGCTGTGGGCTGGATGGAGGGAGAGGGTGTTGGGGTGCTGTGGGCTGGATGGAGGGAGAGGGTGTTGGGGTGTTGTGGGCTGGATGGAAGGAGAGGGTGTTGGGGTGCTGTGGGCTGGATGGAAGGAGAGGGTGTTGGGGTGCTGTGGGCTGTGAGCTGCTCTGCTCCATGACTTCAGCTGAATAAACAGTGTATATTCCACTGGTTACGTCACAAATGGCACCCTTTACCCTATATAGTGCACTACGTTAGAACAGAGCGCGGGCCAAAACTAGTGCACTATATAGGGAATAGGGTGCCATTTGCCCCCCCAGTCTCCCCCCCCCCCCCCCCCCCCCAGTCTAAGCCATGTAGGGGTGGACCCGGACTTAAGGGCTTTGGCCTGTGCCTAACCTTTGTATTATTGCGTTTTAAACACCCTCATTTTATTGAATATGAAAATATTAACGAAGAGGGTGAGGTACTTGCCTGAGGGGCATAAAGATTTGTTTAACTGGTACATATAGCTTAGGTGGTTTTAAATGATTTCCACTAGTTTGACCCAGAGCCATATATATAGACTGGTTTGACATAGTGCAAAACACCCTGAGAGCCCTTCACTGTACACTTTGAAGGAGAAAAGGGGGCCCATAGGTTCAACGTAAAAACTCTTTTGGGTTCCATGTAGAACCCTCTGTGGAAACGGTTCTACATGGAACTCAGAAGGGTTCTACCTGGAACCAAAAAGGGTTCTTCAAAGGGTTCTCCTATGGGGACAGCAGAAAAACCCTTATAGGCTCTATATAACACCTTTTTTTTTACCAAGAATGTACCTGGTAACTCTGTTTTTAGGGTGAAATACAGTAGGTGACAATGTCTCACTGATATGTTAACAATATGTTTGAACTATAGATTGTTGTTTCATAAAACAACACTTTTACAGTTTGGTTTGTCATAGTTGTGCAAAATTTGACTATACCTGTTACAGTTTAGAAATACCTGAATAACTGAAAAAGCTATTTTTTCCCCTCAGAGTGAATTAACTTTCTCCCACAACTGTCAAGCCAAGGTAAATGTTCAGTAGTGGGGAAAATACATTCAACAACCCTCAAACTAGGCCCTTATTTCATCAGGTGATTGGTTTTCCTTCAGAGGCGTTAGTCTGTTGAGAATGAGGGACAGAGTTGTGTTTATTTCACTAAGCATTTCTACAACCTATAACTATTCAACGGGCTGAACCTCCATGGCAACCAGGGATCACATTGATTTACTTTCATGGTTGTCAATGCAGTCCCCATATGGACTATGGACAGGACCAAATTGTCTCAGTCCCCATACGGACTATGGACAGGTCCAAATTGTCTCAGTCCCCATATGGACTATGGACAGGACCAAATTGTCTCAGTCCCCATATGGACTATGGACAGGGCCAAATTGTCTCAGTCCCCATATGGACTATGGACAGGACCAAATTGTCTCAGACCCCATATGGACTATGGACAGGGCCAAATTGTCTCAGTCCCCATATGGACTATGGACAGGGCCAAATTGTCTCAGTCCCCATATGGACTATGGACAGGGCCAAATTGTCTCAGTCCCCATATGGACTATGGACAGGACCAAATTGTCTCAGTCCCCATATGGACTATGGACAGGGCCAAATTGTCTCAGTCCCCATATGGACTATGGACAGGACCAAATTGTCTCAGTCCCCATATGGACTATGGACAGGACCAAATTGTCTCAGTCCCCATATGGACTATGGACAGGACCAAATTGTCTCAGTCCCCATATGGACTATGGACAGGTCCAAATTGTCTCAGTCCCCATATGGACTATGGACAGGGCCAAATTGTCTCAGTCCCCATATGGACTATGGACAGGACCAAATTATCTCAGTCCCCATATGGACTATGGACAGGGCCAAATTGTCTCAGTCCCCATATGGACTATGGACAGGGCCAAATTGTCTCAGTCCCCATATGGACTATGGACAGGTCCAAATTGTCTCAGTCCCCATATGGTCTATGGACAGGTCCAAATTGTCTCAGTCCCCATATGGACTATGGACAGGACCAAATTGTCTCAGTCCCCATATGGACTATGGACAGGTCCAAATTGTCTCAGTCCCCATATGGACAATGGACAGAGCCAAATTGTCTCAGTCCCCATATGGACTATGGACAGGGCCAAATTGTCTCAGTCCCCATATGGACTATGGACAGGACCAAATTGTCTCAGTCCCCATATGGACTATGGACAGGGCCAAATTGTCTCAGTCCCCATATGGACTATGGACAGGGCCAAATTGTCTCAGTCCCCATATGGACTATGGACAGGGCCATATTGTCTCAGTCCCCATATGGACTATGGACAGGGCCATATTGTCTCAATGCTTTGCATTCCTAATTAAAATTGGTCACAGGGTTGATATGCCTGTTGGCCTGTAATTTGTTTAATGTTGTTTAATAAAAGTCTAAACCTCCGTTCCGTCTCATCTGTCTCCTTAAACTTTTCATTATGGACTGTGTTAAAACTCAGGAGGATAGACTGGGCAGCCAGGAGAGACCATTCATTTTGGCTCGGGGAGCTAATGGACTTGGAGCCATGAAAATGCAGAGTTTTATAAACAGTCGGCTCCCCAAATCAACAGATGCAGCGATATTTAACGGAGAGTTATTGAGCTTTAGCCATGGCTGGTTTCCTAATGGGCCTCTCACCCTCATTGTTTATACTGATTTTAAGCTATAGCAAATGTTTGAATGTAGGATATTATTTAACTAGCTGGCAAATGTAAACCTTTATGTAAGCAATGTGGTATTGGAAAATGTAGAAATAAAATGTCAAAGTAATGCTTTGACATTTTATTTCATATCTGATTCATGTCCATCACTCTTTAAATATCCGTATTCACTCTGCACCTACCAAATCATGGCTATTTATATGTTTGCTTAGGTTGCTTAGAGTGACAGCTCAATGCCCCTGGCAGTCACACACGCGCGCGCGCACACACACACACACACACACACACACACACACACACACACACACACACACACACACACACACACACACACACACACACACACACACACACACATGCGCACGTACTACCAGTCCCAGACAAATATTTCCTGTGAATTTGGAGTGGGACTTGGATTTGACACATTCATTTAACAAGTGCCTCATTTCAATATACAATATGTGTAATGAAGTTTAAATATCAAGAAATACTGTCTGGGCCTGTTACCACAGCTGCACCGTTTCAGAAAACAATTATTTGTGGTTTATAAAAAATAAAATAAATAAATTCCCATACAAATGACAAAAGCCTCTATCCGCACAGATACTACAACTCTATGTCCTAAACCAGCTCATTAGACAGCATTCAAACACCCCAGAATATTTTACTACAAACATCAGACAAAAAACGTTCATGCCAAATTGACTGGGAGGAGGGGTGGTCCAAAATAGGGGAGGGCTGCCAATGTTTTTTCTTTGCCTTGGAGAGGGTTGTGTAGTTTTGGGGGGGCACAGGGGAGGGTTGTGTAGTTTTTGGGGGGCACAGGGGAGGGTTGTGTAGTTTTTGGGGGGCACAGGGGAGGGTTGTGTAGTTTTTGGGGGGCACATGGGAGGGTTGTGTAGTTTTTGGGGGGCACATGGGAGGGTTGTGTAGTTTTTGGGGGGCACATGGGAGGGTTGTGTAGTTTTTGGGGGGCACAGGGGAGGGTAGTGTGGTTTTCCAGGGTTTACATTTGCTCTTCTGCTCGTATTTTCCCTGTTAACAATGGCTTGACTTACTTTGATATTACCCTAATAAAGTTTAAAAACAGTTGTGAAGGTTGGTTATGGTGTGGCTGTTACTAAGCTTTAGCGCCTGCAGGTCTACGATATGAAGGCAGTGCGCCCCGTCACTCCAACTGATTCCGACAGTTGAACTTGAGGTGAGGAAGACTGTTTCAAGCCTACCAGAGTTACAGTGCCATCGAAAAATATTCAGAGCCGTTGACTTAGCGAAAACAGAAATACCTTATTTACATAAGTATTCAGACCCTTTGCTCTGAAACTCGAAATTGAGCTCAGGTGCATCCGGTTTCCATTGATCCTCCTTGAGATGTTTCTACAACTTGGAGTCCACCTGTCCAATCAATTGATTGGACATGATTTAGAAAGGCACACATCTGTCTATATAAGGTCCCACAGTTGATAGTGCATGTCAGAGCAAAAACCAAGCCATGAGGTCGAAGGAATTGTCCGTAGAGCTCCGAGACAGGATTGTGTTGAGAAACAGATCTGGGGAAGGGTACCAAAACATTTCTGCAGCATTGAAGGTCCCCAACAACACAGTGGCCTCCATCATTCTTAAATGGAAGAAGTTTGGAACCACCAAGACTCTTCCTAGATCTGGCCGCCCGGCCAAACTGAGCAATCGGGGGAGAATGGCCTTGGTCAGGGAGTTGACCAAGAACCTGAAGGTCACTCTGACAGAGCTCTAGAGTTCCTTTGTGGAGATGGGAGAACTTTATAGGAGGACTAAGATCTCTGCAGCACTCCACCAATCAGGCCTTTATGGTAGAGCGGCCAGACGGAAGCCACTCCTCAGTAAAAGGCACATGACAGCCCGCTTGGAGTTTGCCAAAAGGCACCTAATGACTCTCAGACCATGAGAAACAAGATTCTCTGGTGTGATGAAACCAAGATTGATGGTCTGATAAAACCAAGTGTCACGTCTGGATGAAACCTGGCACCATCCCTATGGTGAAGCGCATGGTGGTGGCAGCATCATGCTGTGGGGATGTTTTTCAGCAGCAGGGACTGGGAGACTAATCAAAATCGAGGCAAAGATGAACGGAGCAAAGTACAGAGAGATCCTTGATGATAACCTGCTCCAGAGAGCTCAGGATCTCAGACTGGGGCGAAGGTTCACCTTCCAACAGGACAACGACCCTAAGCACACAGCCAAGACAATGCAGGCATGGCTTTGGGACAAGTCTCTGAATGTCCTTGAGTGGCCCAGCCAGAGTCCGGTCTTGAACCCGATCGAACATCTCTGGAGAGACCAGAAAATAGCTGTGCAGCAATGCTCCCCATCCAACCTGACAGAGCAAGAGAGGATCTGCAGAGAACAATGGGAGAAACTCCCCAAATACAGGTGTGCCAAGCTTGTAGCATCAGACCCTACAGTTTTTTTTACCTGAGAAATAAAATCAATCAATAAATCAATCCAAACTGTGCAGCAGCCAATTGATGAATGGAAAGAGACATCTGTTTCAAAACAGCAAAAAGTTGAATGACATTCGTAGATTGTGAAGCCAAGCCTTCGATACTGAGTAAGTCTACAAGGTAGGGGGGATGTATACTCTGTTTGTAGAGATTGACATATCTACAGTATGAATAGTCCATTTATTGTGGTGTTGAAAATGCAAACCATGATATTGAAGTGCCCGAAGATGGTATGCTTTGTTTATTGGTTGTGTGGTGCATTGGCACAGAAACCTGTTTTGTGGAAAGTTCATTGCATTTATTTTATATAATAATTTTGAATATGGCATCAAAATGTTGAAAATCGAATTTCCCCCTAGCTGATCATTGTCTGCTGCCGGCTCTGATCGTAGTGTAATGAAATAGGCAGGGAGAGTGAGCTCATCTGTGGTGGTCGGCGAACCCTAAACCTTCTGGCCCGTATCCCTGCGTGAAACTACACAACCCCACAGAGTCGCTACAGTTATTGTTATTTGTGGTCATAAACATTATGTAAATTGTTGGGTTGGGTTTAGTTCATGCTGATTAATTATTATGATAGACTTGTGCCACATTGAATAGAAGAACTCATGGGAGGTAATATCAGATGCGTCCTGTTTGACTTTTAAAAGCACTAATAGTTGAGAAAGAGAGAAAGTAAGTTGTGTTTATACATTCACCATGCGCAAAACAATGTGACTCAAGTCTTTATCTTGACTGAGCATCCCAAATGGCATCCTACACCCTATATAGTGCACTACTTTTGACCAGAGCCCTATGGGGTATAGGGGGGATAAAGTGAATAGGGTGCCATTGAGGACGGATCCCTAATAGTTGAGAAAGAGAGGAAGTTGTGTTTATTTACCATGAGTATAGCTAGATTTTATCTTGATAGATATGGCATTGCACCTTTAACAGAGGCAAACATGATTCACTACACTCATAATGAAGCCCTAGATTGATCTGCCTCTCCAATTTCCAAAGGCTTCAAGAAAGAAGGGCAGTTTCATTATGAGTTCCACAGAATGTCGGTAGACTATGCCTTGACTATTTATTGGCCTACCTTGGATCCAGATTTCCTTGACCATAAACCATGTTTTTTCCCCCCTCTCTTCTCTTGGTGCAACCATGCCATGATCTTTTTAATTTGAAGAGTGGTGCTGATGTTGTCATCACTAAGAGGTTATTGAAAACATTTGTCAGGTTGTGCTGGTGTTTTTGCAGGGGATGGTAATGGTACAGTACATGCCTAGGCCTCTCGCTGGAGTGCACTGGAAGTAGGTAAATATAGGACCCTAGTCCAACTGACTGGCTCCCCCTAGTGCAGTTTTCTAGGTTTTGTCCAAGTCCCAGTCGCTTGTTGTTAATGTTATTACCTTCAGCAAGAGATGTCAAATAGCCAAGATAGTACAGCAGGCTGCTGAGGGGAGGACGGCTCATAACAATGGCTGGAACTAAATGGAAACCAAGGATTTGATGTAGCCATTACCAGCCATTACCACGAGCCCGTTCTTGTGACACCAACCTCCTGTGTAATTAAATCAAATAAAAAAATTAAATACATTTTTATTAGTCACAGGTGTAGACCTTAGTGAAATGCTTACTTACGAGCCCCTAACCAACAGTGCCATTTCAAAAAACACAGGTAAGAATAAGAGGTAAAAGTAACAAGTAACTAAAGAGGAGCAGTAAACAATAACAATATATACGGGGGGGTGCTGGTACAGAGTCAATGTGCGGGGTCACCGGTTAGTTGAGGTAGTATGTACATGTAGGTAGAGTTAATTAAAGTGACAATGCATAGATGACAACAGGGAGTGTCAGTGGTGTGGAGAGGGGGGCAATGTGAATAGTCTGGGTAGCCATTTGACTAGATGTTCAGGAATCTTATGGCTTGGGGGTAGAAGCTGTTTAGAATCCTCTTGGACCTAGACTTGGCGCTCTGGTACAGCTTGCCGTGTGGTAGCAGAGAGAACAGTCTATGACTAGGGTGGCTGGAGTCTTTGACAATTTTTAGGGCCTTCCTCTGACACCGCCTGATATAGAGGTCCTGGATGGCAGGAAGCTTGGCCCCAGTGGTGTACTGGGCCGTTCGCACTACCCTCTGTAGTGACTTGCGATCAGAGGACGAGCAGTTGCCATACCAGGCAGTGATGCAACCAGTCAGGATGCTCTCGATGGTGCAGCTGTAGAACCTTTTGAGGATCTGAGGACCCATGCCAAATCTTTTCAGTCTCCTGAGGGGGAATAGGTTTTGTTGTGCCCGCTTCACGACTGTCATGGTGTGCTTGGACCATGTTAGTTTGTTGGTGTTGTTCCACTGGATATCATAAGGTGAATGCACCAATTTGTAAGTCGCTCTGGATAAGAGCGTCTGCTAAATGACGTAAATGTAAATGGTGATGTGGACACCAAGAAACTTGAAGCTCTCAACCTGCTCCACTGCAGCCCTGTCGAAGAGAATGGGGGCGTGCTCGGTCCTCTTTTTCCTGTAGTCCACAATCATCTCCTTTGTCTTGATCACGTTGAGGGAGAGATTGTTGTCCTGCACCACACGGCCAGGTCTCTGACCTCCTCCCTATAGGCTGTCTCGTTGTTGTCGGTGATCAGGCCTACGACTGTTGTATCATCGGCAAATTTAATGATGGTGTTGGAGTCATGCCTGGCCGTGCAGTCATGAGTGAACAGGGAGTACAGGAGGGGGCTGAGAACACACCCCTGAGGGGCCCCTGTGCTGATGATCAGCGTGGCGGATGTGTTGTACCTACCAATACCACATGGGGGCGGCCCGTCAGGAAGTCCAGGATCCAGTTGCAGAGGGAGGTGTTTAGTCCCAGGGTCCTTAGCTTATTGATGAGCTTTGAGGGCACTATGGTGTTGAACGCTGAGCTGTAGTCAATGTACAGCATTCTCACATAGGTGTTCCTTTTGTCCAGGTGGGAAAGGGCAGGGTGGAGTGCAATAGGCATCATCTGTGGATCTGTTGGGGCGGTATGCAAATTGGAGTGGGTCTAGGGTTTCTGGGATGATTGTGTCTTTCAAAGCACTTCATGGCTACAGATGTGAGTGCTTCGGGTCAGTAGTCATTTAGGCAGGTTACCTTAGTGTTCTTGGGCACAGGCACTATGGTGGTCTGCTTAAAACATGTTGGTTTTACAGACTCGGACATGGAGAGGTTGAAAACGTCAGTGAAGACACTTGCTGGTTGGTCAGCGCATGCTCGCAGTAATATGGCTAATATTGCTGTAATTGTTGGAGAGAAAATAGAAATTCAATATAAAAACATAGATATTGTGATGTATCCAGTCCACATTGTCAAAGTATTTCAAGTCATGATGCATGACACAAAAACACATTACTTTCCTATGGCTATAAAGTTGCAAAAGTTCCAGAAAAGTGATATCTCACGTACCTCGTGATATCCAGTCAGTGATCTATCACATGCATCAAAATCATTGAATCAACTGAACTCCTGTCAAAGTCACGCCCACACTGACTCGAAGCACATGATTAGGGGTGTTTACCTGCGTGCGATGCGTTGCACTGGCATACAGCTAATCTAGCTACTGCATGCTAACAAGTCTCTCTCTTTATATTGAGGAAAAATACACTACCACAGTGAAAGACAGTTAGTCAGCCAAGTATCGGACAATATACATCGCATCTTCACTGGATTACTGCGCGTGAGGAGATTCATCCTTGCATTTGTGTGTAACGTTAGCTAGCTTGCTAGCTAGTTAACATCAAGCTAGCCTGTCAGACGGGCTCTTCGAAAGGTGGGGAGCCTACTTTGCTGAATTTAACGACGCTCATCATTCCACATGTTCGCCGCTGGTATAAGGTTAACAGTATGGGTTTTGTCAATATACTAGAATTGAATACGTGAAATGTCATCGACCCACATTGTCTATTGCTACAGGTGACCGCTAGCTAGCTCTGTTACAGAGCTTGCCCTTCTGTCTCAGTCCGAAACAGAGCTAGCTTGTTGTCACCTGTAACAATAGACAATGTAGGTCGATGACACTTCATTTATTCAAATTCAATTATAGCATATTGACAACAACCATACTATTAACCACTTACCAGCGCAGAACATGTGGAATAGCTAACTTAGCTACAGTAATATCCCAACCAAGAAAAACAAGTCTTGGTCTGACAAGGAAGTGCTGCACTTCTCTGACTGTTTTCAGGTTCAGGCTCGTTATGATTTGACAGCTAGTTAAGTTGATTTACTTTGTCATGCACTGCAACGGTCTGTTGCAACTCTGTTTGTATCCAGCATAGGACATGTCATGTGGCTATTTGCGCTAGTCTTAAAGTTGCCACATAAAGTGATGCAACTGAGCTAGTCATGATGTTACTGCACATCATCGCTGTCTTGTTTTGTACGCTTTGTACAAATAATAAAACGCAGACTACAGGATGTTTCTTAACATAACTCTTTATTAACTAGCTACAACTACATGTTCGCCTATCTCCAACCACGATCAACTGACCATGACCTAACCGTCTGGGTGGTCTTAACCAATCACTGCACAGTAGGATACGGCGGTAAAATGCATCCAATTATAATTCAGTATGTATTCACATATGAATATTACAATCGCCAGTGAGAATATAATGGAGATTGCACCGTTTTAACTACATGAATAACAATCACATTGTGTTGGTGTTCTCTTCATTCGTCTGACTATTACCATAGACTACATTCTTTGACATGTCAAACATGCATGTTTTCTCTCTTTGCAGTGTGGTGAGACCGGATGAACACGTTTTAACCCTCTCTGACCACCAAATGAAATCCTAAATATCTCCAGTCCCAGCCTTCAGACAGGCACTATGGAGGAGTCAGATGTGGAGCGTGAGTGACCTCTTCATAATCGTGTCCTTATGCCATTACCTCTTTTGATATTGGCTTTCCCTTGCATGCTGTTTGGTGGTATGAATAGACCCCAGGTCTCTCATTTGTGTTTCACTCCTCCACGTCTATTCTGTATTTTCACTCCTCCATGTCTACCCTGCTGTCTTCTCTCCCCATCAGAGGTGACCCTGGCCCTGCTGGATTCAGCCAATGACAAGGACCCAGTGGTCAGGGAGCAGGTCAGGAAGTCCATACTGACCCTGGGGAAGCAGCAGCCTAACAAGGTCCTGTCCATGTGCCAGGACTACCTGGTCAAGCACCCCAAGGTCAGACACCACCACTGCTACTGCCACTTACTGTTGATTAGCTACTGTGTGGAGCAGAGACTGGAACACTATAATAGAAAGTCCCCAGTCTCATTAGCAATTCATGCTGAACTTGGTGGGACAGTGTATGTGGCCCATGTTTGTACTCTATCTGTATCTGTATTTGTGTTGAGGTAGGTGGTGCTCAATGCTGGCCTACGTAAACATTGCTCCATGTTAAATTAATATAATCTTCTTACTACCAAGACCCAAGAAAATTGTAATACAAGCCTGATGTTTAAAACCTACTGTAGCAGTCATATGTTTCCATTGTACTTGAATAACAGCATAGATTTCTAGTTCTGTTTTAGAGGTGTCGTTTCTCTTAATTTCAGCCATTTATCTGTCCTGTCACCATCCTTGATGTAACTTTCACTATCAGAACATGGGAAGTGGAAGTGTGACAGTGAAAGGGTTCTTGGATATGAGTAGAAGGCTACTGTACTATGTGTGACCATAGCCCTCTGATGCAAGGGCAATTTCAGACAGCACCAATGCTGCTCTGTGCTGCAGATTTCCTCACAATGCTGGAGAGAGAAGCTTTTGAGTTTTATTAGTCATTTGCATGGGATACGCATGGTATACATCGTCCAATGAAATGCTTACTTGCAGGTTCCTTCTCGACAGTGCAACAACAATAATAAGTTATAAAAGATTGCATTAGGAGGTGATATGTTCTAACATGAAGAAATAACACACATCCTTCCAGAAGCTGGAGACCTTATCATCACTTCTCTGTTGACTGGGACTCTGCATGTGCTGCTCCAATGACATGAATACAAAAGAGATGGTGAAATATACTGTATGGGAGAGACTTTTCATACAGGCCACTGTGTTGACATTAATGCATGTAGACTTAAGGCCTGTGTTTTGAAGTGAATTACAATGTAAATGTATTTTCCTGCAGCTTGTCATTGGGCACAGAGTTGTCATACTGCAGACGATTGAGCTGATTGTGAAGACCAAGATAGACGATATCAGTTACCCGAAAATCAAAAGCATAATTTCTTTGGCCTCCGATGAAATGACCCGATCAAAGGTTAGATTGTTTCTCATGATTGTTATTTGGTCTCATCTGAAATACAGTTGGTCATTCAATTTATATGCTTTTAGCCTAATATTGCATGTAATCTAGTTATTCTTCTGAGAATGTACTTGATTTATCAGTGGTTCTACTTTGTTCTAACATTGAGGCCATTGCATCAATCAGAACACATGAATAGTATCTGTTTGTTTTCATGTAATACAAAAGGTATGGCCTAGGGTTTGATTCAACAGCTCAGTTTTCATGTTTTTACAGGATGTTGTACCTGATTGGCAACAGGCAGCCAGCAATATTCTGGTTGCTGTGGGAAACAAGTACATCAATGACATCATGGAGGAAATCCTCAGCAAGTTCCAGCCAGGGATCCTGCCTCATTTTTTTGTGGTCCAAACATTAGCAAGCCTCTCTGAATCCAATGGTAGGCAAACACCAGACACAATGGCAAGCGCACTGTATAGAGCTGCCTAAAAGTCTAAATACTTAGGCTGCTAACATGTGTCCTTTATGTCCTGTCAAATAGCTTCTGTGAAGCATTTGTCTTTTTACAAAGACTCCTCAGTGTTTTCAAATTGTTTAGAGATATCTCTTGGCATTGTAATAGAGGTAGAGTCTAACGTCTAATCTTACTTTTGTTGACAGTTTATGGTATGGTGCCATTTCTCAATGCCATCTTGGGCACCATGCTCCCAATGCTTGGCATGGCCAAGCAGGACAACATGAAGTGGGTGTTCTCCTCTGGTAGGACTAGATGCACTATATCCAACATACTGCAGCATTATATTTTATTATTATTATTATTGTACATGGTTAAACATGCATTACCAGACCCAGTTTATAGACCTTCCTTCCTTCCTTCTCCCAGCTCTGTCCCACTTCAGTGAGAGTATCCTGGAGTACCTAGCCAACCTGGACAAAGCTCCCGACCCGACGGTGAGAAAGGACACGTTCTCCAGCGATATCTACGCGGCCTACGACATCCTCTACTGCAGCTGGCTCCAGAGCAGGGAATCCAAGGTACATTACATTAAGAGGAGCAGGAAACCAATTTCTCCTAATTATATTTCTGTCTCAACGGTCCCTCTGTTGTATAATGTCTTGATGAACGCAACCCCTTAGACAGTGTGCTGGTATTTATAGGGAAGGGAGGAGAGAGGTCCACAGTCAGGTCAATGACTGATATTAGATGAATAAAGACATTTTAGGAGAGTTTCCTGGACATATTTGCCTGGTTAATACTCAGCAAGGTTATGCAGAAAGGTTTTCTTGTTGTTTCTGAGTAGAGGACATAATCACAGTACAGGTTGGTCTAGGCTTGTGGGAAAACAAATAATCCCTTATCTGTAATCTGGTCATAAACTATTCCTCCATTTTGGTTATGAAATGACTAGCCACAGAGCAACTGCAGCATAACTGCTGTTCTCTTTATTTTTGAGAATGCCAAAAGTAAGATGACTCCCCGTCTCTGCATTGGTAAACAGATTTCTGCTTCAGTTAGATGTGGACTCGGTTGATTGAATCTTTTTCCAGTGATTGTCTGTGTCCCAAATGGCATTGTATTCCTTAAATCACGTGTCAAACTAATTCCATGGAGGGCTGAGTGTCTGCTGGTTTTCACTCCTCCCTTGTACTTAATTGATGAATTAAGGTCACTAATTAGTAAACAACTCCTTACCTGGCTGTCTAGGTCTTGAGAGGAAAAACCAAAAACACTAGACCCTCTGTGGAAAGAGTTTGACACCCCTGCCCTATAGAGTGCACTACTTCTGACCAGGACCCTTAGGGCTACGACTAACTGTGGTGTTTCTCTGTCTCTCTCTGTCTCTCTCTGTCTCTCTCTGTCTCTCTCTGTCTGGGGCTGTAGCTACGACTAACTGTGGTGTCTCTCTCTCTCTCTCTCTCCCTGGCTGGGGCTGTAGCTACGACTAACTGTGGTGTCTCTCTCTCTCTCTCTCCCTGGCTGGGGCTGTAGCTACGACTGACAGTGGCAGAAGCAGTGGGATCCATGAGTCACCTGATGGCCCATGATAAACTGGAGGAGCAGCTTCCCAAACTCATTCCCACAATCCTCTCCTTGTACAAGAAGAACACGGAGCATTACGTCATCAGTAAGGTAGGTCGGCCTCTAATGACCGCTGCTGGTGTTCTATACAGGGAATAAAGTGCTGTATGTGAGGCACCCAGAGAGTTCAGCAGTTTGCCTGGTCCAGATCTGTGTGTGTGTAATAGTTTAGCTAACTCTTCTGACATGCCAGTGTCCTGTCAAACAGGTAGGGCCTCCGGGAGGTAGGGCCCCCCTGGGAGGTATGCTTGTCATGTTCTCACGCCAAGACGTCTGGTTGTCTTGGCATGACCATGGTAGTTAGCTGTGGAGTTGACTGAAGCACATACTGATTCAGACCAGGATACTCTGCAGTCTGGCCCTATGCTATTTATGTTGATTGGGACTTGCATTTCTTCTTTAATGGAGTCATACTCTCCCAGTCATTCATCAGTCCTGTATCAGTATTTTAGTCTACTCAGTTTCCCAACACTGTCTGCTCTGCTCACTAATCAGCTCATGTTGTTTTCACCTCCCCTGCAGAGCCTGTGTCAAGTTCTGGATGCTTCTGTGAACATGGGCAGCAGAGTTCTGGAGACTCAGATCGACAGCCTGCTCACTACTCTAAACCAGCAGGTACGGCAAAGTGACAGTCCCCTGATGGCACAGTACAATGCAATGTTGAGGGAGCTAGCATGCAAGCATTTCACTGCACCTTTTACACATGCTGTAAACTGTTGATGTAACTAATAACATTTGATTTGAAAGTACTTCCTTGAACACACAAAGCTTCTTGTCACTCCGCCTGGGCTGTTTGCGCAATGTCAATAGGATGTTTTTCTGTATTTAGCATAGCTAGTAATACTAGAGACTGACTAACGTTTCTCTATAACAGGATACATAATAAATCACTTCCTGTTCTCACATGGTTTGTGACTCACCCTATGTGACTTTGAAATGTCCTCGATGCATTGGTTTGATTGCACTTAGGTCAACATCAATTAGATTGAATCAAGAACAAATGTACTTTTCAATATGGATTGGTTGATTTGTATGAATAATAGTTAATGTACCTACATGTACAGTAATTGTCATTTTGCTCCCCCTCCAGGTTTGTGCACCTGTTGACTACAGCAACCCACTGACGGTGAAAAATCACAACGAGGTATTGAGATGCTTCAGCATTCTAGGTTGGTTTTCTGTTCTTCAATCATCTGTGCGTGTGTGTTTTGTTCTCTGGGTTTATTGGATTGAGTGGTCAGGGTTGTAGTCATTTAAATGTTACAGATAGAAATGCATTGAATAGAATTTACACGATTCCTTATTCTACATAACAATCACAACTGTTCTACCCAATAATTTCTACTGGAAGGTTCTAGAACAGGCCACTTGACCGGGTCTTTGCTAGACCAGTCAGTGGACCAGTGTGGAGTTTTAATCCAGTAGACATTTGCTTCCTGTTGGGGAGGGAGGGATTTAAGCAACAGTCCCCCTGCCACACAGACACTGCTGCTGCAGCAGCAATATGCCACATGTCTGTCTTCACTGACCTTCCTACTTATGGAGTTTGGCTTGAAGACCTTATGGCTGCAACGTGTAGAAGGGTTTTATGAGGAGCTGGTCATCACAGTTTGGACTGTGAGCATTCTGTGTGCTTGCATCTAAATTTTACTGTCTGGGCCTATGTATGTATGTATGTATGTATGTGTGTATGTGTGTGTGTGTGTGTGTGTGTGTGTGTGTGTGTGTGTGTGTGTGTGTGTGTGTGTGTGTGTGTGTGTGTGTGTGTGTGTGTGTGTGTGTGTGTGTGTGTTCGTTCGTTCGTTCGTTCGTTCAGACTTCCAGACTGTTTTCCCTCTTCAACCAATACAAGACTCTGTCTCAAGTGGCACCCTACTCTCTATATAGTGCCCTGGTCAAAAGTAGTGCACTATAAAGGGAATAAGGTGCCATTGTGAACAATGTCTTTGTTATTCTAGAACTCGGAGCTGCTGCAGAGAAACTACATGATGGACACCATGTCTTCCTGTAATGAGAGAATCCATGATTTAGATCTGAGATGGTGTGACTTCACTCAAAGGTAAATGTGTTTAAACTTTAAACAGTGGTCTGACTCTGTGCCATACGCTTCCTTCCTCCTCAGCCAACACCTTCCCAGACCGGCTGGTCATGTTTGTGCTTCAGAAACTGGAGAACAGTAATGAGAGGATCCGTATGGGCTCCCTGGCCGTGCTCCGACACCTCATCAACTCCTCCAGTAAGACTGCTAGTTAGTCTGGCTCGGGCCTGTCTGCACAGGACAGGAGGCACTTACTGCAGTGTGTATATATAGACACTAATACAGTAAATATATAGGCACTACTACTAACTTACTACCTATAGTCACTACTACAGTATACATAGACGTTACTACAATATATACAGTACCAGTCAAACGTTTGGACACACCTACTCATTCAAGGGTTTTTCTTTATTTTACGATTTTCTACATTGTAGAATAATAGTGAAGACATCAAAACTATGAAATAACACATATAGAATCACATAGTAACCAAAAACGTGTTAAAAAATGAAAATATACTTTACATTTTAGATTCTTCAAAGTAGCCACCCTTCGCCTTGATAACAGCTTTGCACAGTCTTCGCATTCTCTTAACCAGCTTCACCTGGAGAACTTTTCCAACAGTCTTAAAGGAGTTCCCACATATGCTGAGCACTTGTTGGATGCTTTTCCTTCCTAAAAGGCACCTAAAGATTCTCAGACCATGAGAAACAAGATTCTCTGGTCTGATGAAAGCAAAATTGAACTCTTTCGCCTGAATGCCAAGTGTCACATCTGGAGGAAACCTGGCACCATCCCTATGGTGAAGCATGGTGGTGGCAGCATTATGCTGTGTAGGTGTTTTTCAGCAGCAGGGACTGGGAGACTAGTCAAGATCGAGGGAAAGATGAATGGAGCAAAATACAGAGAGATCCTTGATGAAAACCTGCTCCAGAGCGCTCAGGACCTCAGACTGGGGCGAAGGTTCACATTCCAACAGGACAACAACCCTAAGCACACAGCCAAGACAACGCAGGAGTGGCTAAGGGAAAAGTCTTTGAATGGCCCAGCCAGAGCCCTGACTTGAGCCTGATCGAACATTTCAGGAGATATAGATGTGCAGCAATGCTCCCCATCCAACCTGACAGAGCTTGAGAGGATCTGCAGAGAAGAATGGGAGAAAGTTCCCAAATACAAGTGTGCCAAGCTTGCTGCGTCATACCCAAGAAGACTCGAAGCTGTAATCGCTGCCAAAGGTGCATTAACGAAGTCTGAGTGAAGGGTCTAATACTTATGTAAATGTAATATTTCAGTTTTTTATATTTTGATAAATTAGCAAAAATGTCTAAACCTGTTTTTGCTTTGTCATTATGAGGTATTGTGTGTAGATTGATGAGGGGGGAAAACTATTTAATACATTTTAGGATAGGGCTGTAACAAAATGTGGAACAAGTCAAGGGTTCTGAATGTTTTCCCAAGTCACTGTCCATGGTGTGCTTCACGTAATGGCATCAGTTGGGTTTCATTTAGCGGTTATCCCTTGTCCTAACAGTCGACACACATCTTCACCACTTTTACTTGCTCGACACACTTCCCACAAACACGTCACTTGCAGGGGAAACATGTGTCTTGGGTTCTGTTCTTTGTGCATCTGTCTCCTCCCTGGGAGCTGTGTGCAATTTGCCTTGTGCAAAGGCTCATGGGGAATCTTTGCTGCTGCCTTGACTCTCATATGTCTCTCAGGTAGCCCGTATGTCAGACTCGTGATGAAGTCTCCTGGGCATGGTGTTGTTCATGCCCTTCTTGAACAACACGTGTGTGTGTGTGTGTGTGTGTGTGTGTGTGTGTGTGTGTGTGTGTGTGTTGACTGCAGCCAAGTCAAGCATGTTGTAAAACACAGCAGCAGGCCAGCGGCGGGGGCTTCCTTTCAGAGTACAGCCGTGCCGTTTGATCAAAAACATCCACACCAATTTATGGTGGAAAACCATTCAAATAATGATATGCCCTCCGAAAACTGGTTCTAACTCCAGTTCTGTTTGTGATATTAAGATTCTAACAACCACAGTGTCTTTTTATACAGACTTATTTAAGGCAGGTCAAGGACGGAGGGGGGGGCATGACTTAAATGGCAGAGTAATAAAATACATTCATGAACAGTCAACATGACTACTTTAGCAGTTCTAGTGTTATTTGAACCTGTTCTCTGGATTTGAAAGCATCACTGGTACTTACCAAGGACTTGTTTGATATGAAATGACCTCATGATGTTACTCAAGGCTTTCTGTCTGTGATCTAGAATCCATTATGGAGACGAAGAAGCTTCTCATCCTGGCCAGCATCAGACAACCACTGGCTGACCACAGCAATAAGGTAACCTCATGCCATGTGTACATATTAAACTGTTACAATTTGGCTCAGTTTTCTCTCCTAAAAGGCATAGAAAATAAAAATGAACACAGTTTCAATGACCCATTTCAATGTGCTATAAAAAAAAAAAAAACATTTTCCATTGGGAAACATATCACACATTATGGGCCAATTTCCCAGACATGGATTAAATCTGGTCCTGGTTTGAAAATTACTTTCAATAGGCTATAATCTCCATTGAACACGTATTTTAGTACAAACATGCTTAATCAGGGAAACCGGCGCTACATGTTTTCTTATTGGTGTATTGTTAGTGTTTTGCTTAGCCTCTGTCTATCGTTTCCCCTGCAGGTGAAGAAGAGAGTTGTCCAGGTGATCAGTGCCATGGCTCACCATGGTTACCTGGAGCTGGAGGGAGGAGACCTGCTGGTCAAGTTTATCATCCAACACTGTGCTCTCCCCGACACCTACTATGTACGTTTGTCATATCCACAATCCGTTTTGGTCTTAAGACATTATCCTTGGCGAGGGATTAGCATGACATTGTAGATGGTGGATCAGTTAAAACTACTCTCTGACTTGTATATGGTGGTCCGTGTGTTTCTGAAGAACTGTGTGTGGGTTTGGTCTGTTGCAGCGTCCAGGCCAGCGCCCCAGTGACCCGGAGGAAGTGACCAATGAGGCGCTGCGGAGCATGTGTGACAACACACTTCACCTCTTCACTACGACCGTGGGACGGCTGACTGACGTGAGTCTACTGCATGGAGATAAGAATCCTCTCTCTCTCTCTCGCTCTCTCGCTCTCTCTCTCGGCAGGCAATCTATCACCTGCTTTCTTCTCTCACATTAACATTATTTATCTGATCAGCATATTTATGCACAAACAACATATTTTGTTGTTCATGGAATCGTTTCAGGTATAGAGGCAGTGAACAAATGACATTTTAATGTTTGTTCCTGCTGTAAAAACGGCTTTCGAATACGTCGAAGCCAAGTCACACTTAACACCAAACATAATACCGTTTTATGAGAAGAGGCTGAGGGTGGAATTGCAATAATATGGAGTTTTGTGTAAAGAAGCTCAGTCAGTTCATACTTTCCTATCATCAGATGTCTTGAGGGAAAACCGGCTCACATCCAAAGACGGCATCACCCTGTCTGTTTTATAGCCAATCACTCTGCTCTTAGTTACTTGTTCCTTTGAGGTTCCCAACATCAACACTCTCTCTGAGATGACATGTCTCTTGTATTACTTCCCACTGGAAGCTATGAGACAAGGCATTGACAGAGACTGAAGAGAACAATGATTTACCATTCCTTCATGGGATTAAATCTCTGCAGAATTGGGTTCAAATCATACATTAAATATTTTGATGTATAGTTCTGGGTTTGATTTAGCATGCCTAGAGCTCTGGGTTTGATTTAGCATGCCTAGAGCTCTGGGTTTGTACTTTTGTGACTATTCTATTGGTTCAATTGCACCAGGTGAACTCAATGTTGTGATATTACTGTACATCTGTCTCCCTGTGGCAGGTGCTGTGTTCCATGTTGTACTACCTGACTGTCTGTCTTCAGGTGCTGTGTTCCATGCTGTACTACCTGACTGTCTATGTCTGTCTGTCTTCAGGTGCTGTGTTCCATGCTGTACTACCTGACTGTCTATGTCTGTCTGTCTTCAGGTGCTGTGTTCCATGCTGTACTACCTGACTGTCTATGTCTGTCTTCAGGTGCTGTGTTCCATGCTGTACTACCTGACTATCTATGTCTGTCTTCAGGTGCTGTGTTCCATGCTGTACTACCTGACTGGCTGTCTGTCTTCAGGTGCTGTGTTCCATGTTGTACTACCTAACTATCTATGTCTGTCTTCAGGTGCTGTGTTCCATGTTGTACTACCTGACTGTCTATGTCTGTCTTCAGGTGCTGTGTTCCATGCTGTACTACCTGACTGTCTGTGTCTGTCTTCAGGTGCTGTGTTCCATGTTGTACTACCTGACTGTCTGTCTTCAGGTGCTGTGTTCCATGTTGTACTACCTGACTGTCTGTCTTCAGGTGCTGTGTTCCATGCTGTACTACCTGACAGTGATCCTCTGTCTGTCTCTTCAGGTCCTGTGGCCCATGCTGCTGTACTACCTGACCCCAGGTCAGTACTCCAACGCCACCACACCGCTCTGTAAGAGCCTCACGCTGCTGGGAACCAAGAAGAGAGCCTCCCAGGAGCCCAACTTCAACATCGACTTCAACGAGCAAGGTAGGTGTCTTTTAGAAGGAGCTCCATTTACTAGGTGTGCAACAGAAATGTGTTTTTTTCTATCCCATCCTCCCTGGTAGACATTTACAGTAGATTCATAAACAGTACATTACATTCATATTAACAAGCCATTATGATGTCATCACCATGAGCCAGGGGGATCTGACCAATGAGATGAGGTCTTTTCCTCCCTCCCTTTTCCACTCACTGAGTCCGTCTGGCGTTTCCGTATTGGGATTCGGCACACAGGCCCTTTAATGTAAACGAGATGGTCGCAGCCGGGGCCCACTCCTCGTCAGCACTTCTTTGGGATTGGGAATTTTTTCTTTTTTTTTCTTCGTTGAAACTATATTTTCTACAGCCATTTTATTCTCATTAAAGGGCCGTTGGTCGGTTCTTAGAGGCCAGACAGACCAGAGTGTCTGGTTCTGATTAGCTGAATGAGAAGCCACATTTATCACTAAATAAAGCACTAGCGTCGGCTGGGTCTTGAACTGTAAGGTCATTGTTTCAATGATTAAGCTGAACTCTTTGTGGGGAGAAGTATGAGCCTGGCCACTTAATCATTCAGTCATTCATTATAATGCTTAGTCTGCTATCAGCCTTGTTTACTCATCTGTTTCTTCTTTCTAATTCAGTTAATCTTCCCTCTCCACATATACTGATGGTGCGGCTCTTGGTGAGTATGAAACCCTGATGACATGCCACTTGAATGCTCATAATTTCAGTTTGCTATGTGGGTGTTATAAAACTTGAACTTGATTTAAACCCCCATGAAGTGTGATCAATGTCTCCAGTAATAGCTAGGCTATTTCTTTGTCTTGCCTGTAAATCGGGATGTGCTTGTGTGTCTCAGGTGAATGGTTCGTTCCCGTTCCGGAGTCGTGGCCATGGTGCACCGTCTCTGTCTCTACTGAACGTTATAAGTCCTAATATCCACCCCAACGCTGAGACACTCTGGGAGAAGGAGATCCCTGCTCTCCTCAGCTACCTGGAAGGTAAAGGACCTCCACTTAATGACCCCAGAGTCTTAGAACCTGTAGCGAGCTATGTCTGTGTGTCAAATGGCACCCTATTCCCTATGTAGTGCCTATAGGCCCTGGTCAAAAGTAGTGCACTGAATAGGGTGCCATTTGGGGCTCATAATAAATAAATATATATATATATATTTATTTATTATCTCCAAAGCAGAAATAATCCTGAGCGACTTTTATTGCTGCTGCAGTATTGTTTGAACCTCATTTTAATGTCTGTGGTTTAAAATAGTTCTTCCTCCATGTATTCTACTGAGAACTGATATCAATAAAGACGCATGCTTCTACCACAACAGCTGCAGTTAAGGGACATTATAAGTGATTCACAATTTTAAAGGCAATATTTTATTGGCTATATTTTTTTTGGAGATATAACTTTTTATTTAATTTTTTTGCAGTGGGCCATTTTCATCTTTCCATCATAAAAATACATAGCTTGGATTGAAGTAGAGCATAGGTCATTAAAACTGATCTTAAATCATTTTAGCTCTTTGGTCAGTTTTGGAACGTGCACAGAATATTCTGCTGCCCTCTTTTGTTGTTTTTTTTTTGTCTGGGAGGAAGTGCAGCGAGCGAGGTCTGAGTAGTATGGTCTATTCTTCTTTACAGAGTCTACCCCAGAAACACTAGACAACAAGAAATGGGAAGAGAGTCTATTACAGGTATGCCCGTCTTTATCTAACATCCTCTTTGTCTGTCCTCACAACACTGTCAATAACAATCACTATGGTGATCTTTATCTAACATCCTCTTTGTCTGTCCTCACAACACTGTCAATAAGTCACTATGGTGATCTTTATCTAACATCCTATTTGTCTGTCCCCACAACACTGTCAATAACAGTCACTATGGTGATCTTTATCTAACATCCTCTTTGTCTGTCCTCACAACACTGTCAATAACAGTCACTATGGTGATCTTTATCTAACATCCTCTTTGTCTGTCCCCACAACACTGTCAATAACAGTCACTATGTAGAATAAGGTTTGTCCCAAAAGGTATCTTGTTCATTTTATAATACACTACTTTTGACCAGGGCTCTGGTCAACAGTATTGCACTACATAGGGAATACGGTGCCATTTGGGATGCATGCAGTGTCTGACACACAAAGCGTTGGATAAGAAGTGTTTTCTGTTTGTCACAAAGGGATTTGATATACGACATAATGATGTGGTCACATGGCTGTGTGGTGGGGTTTGTTTGGACATATACAGTTCCTAGCCAAGTCCCTGGTGGCCATAGCTGATGACAAGTGGAGCTGTCAGCTGGCTATAGAGGCTACACGTTACCTGTCCACCTATAACCAGTCCCTGGAAGAGAAGGTTAGTGAACAACCTCATCCTAACCTCTCTTCAACCATGAGTAGGGCCAAGAGTTCTTCATGACCTGACCAGGGAGTTCTCAAGTCTCCACTTATAGTTCAGGGAAAACTCCTAGCCCTAACCATGAGATGTAACACATTGTGTTTATGTCTCTTTAAACATGATCTAATTTAAAAGTACCTCAAGGAACTCTTCTGAACCTGATAAGCGTTAACAAAATCTTATTAAAACGATATATTCTACAAAGTATCCAGGTTGGTAGAACCTCATAATCCTCAGCAAAATCTTAGTAAAAGAATATCTTCTACGAACTATCAAGGTTTCTCTTCTTGGCTTCATGGCTCTTTCCACAGGGTTTCCTCTACAGGTGCGTTGGAGTGACCCTGCAGCAGTGTTCCAATAAGGAGGTGGTCCAGAAGCAGCTCCAAGAGATACTGATCAGTGCACGACACAACGACGCCATGGAGAGAGCGGTAAACCTCTTAGTCCCCGTTTTGAGTCAGGCCATGATCCTCTTGACAGCATTTGCTTTTATTTATCATCATATGTTCAGCGTGACCTGTGATGTAATTGTCTGCATAAGGCAGGGCAGAGCGTCGCCGGGCAGAACAGGGATTCTTTGTGCAGCTAAATTGCCCAGTTAAGACAGTCTTGTGACAAGTAGTCTTAAGCCTTTGCTTATTTTCAAAGGGAGGTCACGTCTGCCTTCCTAAGCTGTAATTTGTGTCTGGAGTTAAGTTTCCCCCTCATTTCTGTTGTATTTTAACCAGATGATTAGGAATTGTGGTGATTTTACAGTCTTTAGGCCTAATAGAGAGTGGTAGTCAAATTGTAATGCCGGTGTTAATGATAATCTAGATGGACTGTTTGGTCATAGGAGGCTGAAGTGTCCATTAAACTGTGCTAATAGGGTGTGTTTGGGGTAATGGGTTTCCCAGGGTGTCGCCATGGGGATCGGGCTGTGTGCAAGCAGTCATCTCGATGCCACTCTGGCCAAACTGGACGACTTCGGGAAATCTGACGCCTTCAAGAAAGCCTCAGGAATATTCAGCCTGCTCAAAGTTAGTATGCTATTCGTGTTTTTATTTTCATCGTAGGCGATAAACACAAACTTGGCAACGTCTGCCTGCCTTGGGGGTTCTATCTACACCGTACAGTCAGCAATTTAACACATTCAGATTGAAGATTTTATGGAGCTTGTTGATTTCTTTCTACTACTTTGAGCATTTGAGCCTGCTTGGAGTGGCAGGTACAGTAGGCACGGTTTGCACTTTGGGGACTATTCTATTGGTTACATTTCACCAAACAAGCTCGATCAAGCCCTGCTAAAGTATTTTTAAAGGAAACGTTTACAGGTATTGATAAACTGATTTTAATTAGCCTAATTTATATTTTTGAAGGTTTTTATAAAGTTGACATTAATTCCACATTGAAATAGCTTTTTAGTCCACTACTAAGCTCAGTTTACACCGTAATCCTCCCATCTCTACCTCCTCCTCAGGACAAGAATGACTTGGATGTAGAGAAGATGAAGAGCACGCTGATCCTGTGTTACGGTTACGTAGCGCTCCACGCCCCAGAGGACCAGATCCTGTCCCGCATCGACTCAGACATCCTCCGCAGCATCAGTAAGCACTTCAACACCAAGGTAAAGAGCTAGGACTTGGGAGACACAGTCACATGATTGCTCCACAACATACCTTAATTACTCCACCACATCCCTTTAATAAAGCTAGTACACAACGTTTTGACCCAAGAGTGAATCTCTGTCAGGAAGGCCTGGATGAAACAGACAGCCAGCATCTCTCAAATTTAAATAGTTCTTTAGATGTTGTCATCAGTCTCAATGGACCCGTTTTGGCCTTCAGGGCACATATTCACAAAGCGTCTCAGAGTTGGAGTGCTCATCTAGGATCAGTTGTATCTTTTAAATCATAATGAATAAGAGGGGGGGACCTGATCCTAGATCAGCACTCCTACTCTGAGACACTACAGGCCCAGGCCTTCATCAGCATAAAGACTGAAGAGAGTTAGTTAGGCTGTTACCTTTGGCTGCCCATACTGTTAGAGTACAGAGGCTGCCAGGGACCGACCTGTTAAATACCCCCACATGTCCTATAAAGAGGTGCGGCCAGTCAAATTAAACCCCTCTCCCATCTCCAACCATCCATTTACCCCCCCCCCCCATTGCAGAGAGAGAAAATAATCACTGAGCGATACCTGTCGCTGATCACCACATAGCACTGTGTTTTACCATCGCCTTGTAATGTTTTCCCTTTCCTCAATGGCAGCGTTAGCTAGCGTAGTCAGAATAGCTGCAGCTTCACATTATTCCTGAACATCTATTTTTTACCGTTCTCCGTTGGCCCAGTGAGCATGCTTGGGTTGGCGAGGTACCGAGTGACCTCACAGAGAAGAAGTTCTGTGAGCATGCGTGGGTTGGCATGGTACCGAGTGACCTCACAGAGCAGAAGTTGTGATAAGGCTGAGTCTGATGGAGTTAAAAGACATGCTGGTCAGACAGATCCATCCCAAATGGCACCCTATTCCCTACATAGTGCACTACATAGTGAATAGGGTGCCATTTGGGATGTACACAGACAGTTGGTTAGGCTCACTGCTCACAGTTACATACTGGTGGTTATATGGTTAAAACCAACAAGGGGTCATAATTGAGGCATTTGAAAGGTACATAAAACCACACAGCACAAACCACAGTGAAAGGAATGTGTGATTATATCAACCAGTTGGAGAAGTTTCAAATGTCTCACTCGTAGCATTCAGGAGGTCTCTCTGTCTCTCCATGGCTACAGATGAACCTTGTTTATATCCTCAGGGGTTCTTCTCCTTTAGCCGCCGGCCATATGCTTAGCATCACAATGACTGTCTGAAAACTGGCCTCCATAGTTTTCTTAGTTAAACTGCAGCCTTCAGGGGCCGCTGCCAATGTACACTATGACCTCCAGATGTCCACTTGAACTGGATCATGGGATTTTATGTCCGTGGTTAGGGTGGGTGATTGGACGGAGACACACACACGCACACACACACGGTGTTTAATGTTAAGAAGCCGAGTCTATATCCACGGAGTCGTTTGGGTTCCACATGGGGCTCATTTAATTGGCTACGGCTAGTTGGCTAGCACTAACATTTGCTAACCTTTTTACTGCAATAAGGATATAGAGGTTGAGTTCATCTGTATCTGTGAGACATTTAATGTATCACTGTCCCATACCATGGTTAACCATCTAAACGGGGAACACTTTCATGGTAAGGGCCTTCTGTAGTTTGATAACATTTTCTTAATGAGGGGGAAGAGCATATTCTCTTCTCTTTAGGGGGGAAGGATATATTCTTGTCTAGTGGTGTTCACTTGTGGATTAAACTCCTTGTTGCTTTTATGTTGTGCAGGTTCTGGGAATTAAAATAGAGACCAAGGTACCGTGACTGGACCCTAATGAAGGATCCTCTCTATCTCTCTCTCACTAAAACTCTTCTAACAATCTTTTCTCTCTAGAACGCTGCTGCTTCAACTTTCTGAACTTTTAGAAGTAAATGGCTCTAGTTGAAAGATCAGCACCACATGTAGTTATGATGGGAGGCAGTGTATTTGTTTGCCTCTGTTTCAGAAGTTCAGAAGGTTTAGTGCTTTTGAATGCCCTCCATGTCCTACTAACACGGTATGACACTATGGTGTTTCTAGGGCCTGTGGTTTCCTCCTTCCCTTTTTGATCGAAGACACACACCAGCTCTTAGGTTGTGATGCTAAATCAGATGGTGGAATTTGATGTTCAAATTCTTTTTTCCCCTTCCAGATCGCAAAGCTTACATTTCTGTCTGACATTTACAGTCTCCAAATCAAGGCATGGATGATCATTCTTTAAAAATACACCCTCTACTTTTTGATTGATTGTTTAATTCATATTGACCTGTATCTACACACTGATTTTTAAGCCAACTGAAAAGTAGTCAAATTCATCTTCAGTAGAATGTGAGTTACCCAACCATAAGCTGTTGTTTCTTATGCCATGTTCTGAAACCATTCTATTGGTGACATGCTCTTATCAAGTTTAACATCATTTCTTTATGGACCCCTGACATTTTCAACAACATGTTGAAATCCTTGGTCCTGCTCTAGGCTATCCAGCTATCTGTAGATGTTTTATAGATGGCATAGGGAACTTTAGAATCATAGGGTAAGTGACTGTCTGTATGCTTGAGGGCTGCACTATACAACTAATATTTGGTTGTCTTGCTCACAATGATGCGAACCAACTAAACCTCGGACTGCTATCGCCATGAACACAGTCTGAGGCTGTGTGTTTGTGTCTGTCTCCCTGTGTGTGTGTGTGTGTGTGTGTGTGTGTGTGTGTGTGCGCTGTATTCCCCCCCATCAGGACCTGACCATGAAGCTGAGTCTGATTCAGAGTGTGGGGCTCATAGCCAAGGCCATCAGCACCGTCGTACGCAATCAGGGCTACATGTTTGTCCGTAAGCAGGAACTCATGGGAGTCATGATGGTCAGTGTTTTATGTCATGTATCTGTTGTGTCGTTGTTAGGACAGTGTTATGTAGCCCTTATGATGGAGGGTAACATAAAATGTTACTGGATTTAGATCACACCAACTGTAAAACGTTGTTTGACTGCCTATGACTGCTGTTATGTCTTATGCAGCTGTTAGAAAGGCTTTATGATATGAGGGCTGCTACAGTCAAGTGGTTCTGATTGTGTTGACCCATCTCAATATCTTCCTTTTATTGAAGGATTTTATCAAGGCAGAACCCACGGATGCCATGCGGACTCCGGTTCGCCACCTTGTGATGACCACGTGTGCCAACCTCATGTATCCTTTAATGCCCAGAGGTGTGCTAGTGGGTTGCATATTGGAACAGAGCCCAGAGATGTCAGCCATAGACTGTCAGCCTGTCAGGAGCTTGTCAGTACCATGTGTTTCATTTTCCTCTCGGGTTGCAGAAATCAGGGAACTTTCCCCAAATTCCCAGATTTTTCAGAAATCCTGGTTGGAAGATTACTGGATATTCAGGAATCTTCCAACCAGGATGTCTGGAAAACCTGGGTTTTTGCAACCCTAGCCTCTACTGAGTGACATCATTGATCCTTGACCCCGGGTTGACCCCAGTAACCTGGAGCCGGCGCTGACGGAGAATGAGAACTTTGATATGCTGCGGACGTGTCTGAACGGTGTGTACGGCCTTCCCCCGGTGAACACTCCGGACAAGGACAGGGGAAAAGACGAGGAGGTGCTGGAGCCCCAACAGAGAGAGGTGAGAGATGAAGCTGAAGCATCTCAATACCTCGTTGGGATTTTTCACCGTCAGTGGGTTGCTGTAGTCAACAGGTGCACAAACCTGGAGGGGGAGCAAAATGACAATTACTATACATGTAGGTACATTAACTATTATTCATACAAATCAACCAATCCATATTGAAAAGTACATTTGTTCTTGATTCAATCTAATTGATGTTGACCTAAGTGCAATCAAACCAATGCATCGAGGACATTTCAAAGTCAGTGGATTGGCATAGGGTGAGTCACAAACCATGTGACTAAAGCAGGAAGTGATTTATTATGTATCCTGTTATAGAGAAACCTTTTAGTTATGTTCAACTTTAGGACACACATGAACAACCTCAAGTATATATATACTGTATACACAGCCCTTCTCTGTGTGTGTAGACATGCAGTCATCGCAGCAAAAACATAAACCTGCACTTATTTTGTGAAAGTATGAAACAGGGTGTTCGCGGGTCCTTAAAAAAATCTCATTCATTTATCTGATTTAAAGGCCTTAAGTCTAAAAATGTCTTAAATTCAGTTTTCAAACGTCTTAAAGAATGTGACGGAGATGACTACACTGTTTTACATTGTGCTTCTGCATAATTGTTGCCACTGCGGCAAAACGGCAACGTTAAATAACAATCGAGCCGCACTTTCAAGATGTTAGAGGTGTGTGTGTGTGTGTGTGTGTGTGTGTGTGTGTGTGTGTGTGTGTGTGTGTGTGTGTGTGTGTGTGTGTGTGTCGGACCGTTGCCAGAGGAGAGAGAAGGTAGCCTATACAGTCAGACAACAACCCAATCTGGGATGGTAAACCGACATTGTCCTTCTCTTACCTAAGAAATGTTGCTTATGTTTGTGATTAGGCTGCACAATGTTCCTGCAGATTGTTTTGGTTGTAAAAACATTTTTTGCTCAACAGTAACGTGCGTTAATCTGCTTCCTGAAATGAAAGTATCTGCCCTGTCCATGTTTGGCTGCTGGCTCTCGCTCCTTCCCCCTTTACACACAGAGTGAAGGGAGAGATGCGTTCTGAGAAGAGCAAGCAAACTGACAGTTGAGCAACATTTTAGAAATGTAATTGTGGGAAAGACAGTTGTTTTAAAACAACTATTTTTACTGTTAAGAGTAGAGTCTCAGCTTTGTGTATACTGTAAAAATAATTTCTGTGAAGATAGAGGAAATGACACCACTTTACAAACGGCTGATGAGCCAGTGGAACGGAGTGGAGTGTACCATTTGGGGTGAATACAATGGAATGTTTTTGTAGGATGTTACATTTACTGTTGGATCAATTGCATTGCTATCCAGCAACAATATCATATTTAGAGTTAGCACTCTAGCTAATGTGTTTTGAGTTCCTACTTCCTCGGGCAGCAGGTAGCCTAGCGGTTACAGGCCCTAAATAAATAAATAAATATACCAAAGGTTGCTGGTTTCAATACCCGACAAGGTGAAAAATCTGAGCAAGGCACCTCAACCCTAATTAGCTCCAGGGGTGCCGTACTACTATGGCTGACCCTTTAAAGCCTTTCACAGCACCTATCTGGTGTATGTGACAATACATTAGATTTATTTGTATCATTATGTAGCATATAGCCTTGGCCAATATACACAAACATGCAGACAAATAAAAATATCTGATTATTCTGGATCCTATTTTGTTATTGCACATCAGAATAACTATCATGCATTCCCTGAACATGTCAGATGAAATGTCTATAACAAGGTCTGTCTTTGTACTGGATAAAGTCCGTCTTAGAGCCTTCCCTCAAAGTACAGCCATTTGATCCTGGATTCACTGAATGAGTTATTTAATTTTTTGGGTTGTAGGCTAATGTTCTAGTCTTATCCCATAATTATTTTTGGATAATACCTCCAGCAGACCTACTGGGTGTGTAGACTTTTGTTCCAGCCCCAGTCTAACACGTCAGATTCTACAAATCAACTGCTCAACAGGACCTTGTTAATCTGACTCCGGTGTGTTTGAGCAGTGCTGAATCAAACACACCCAGTGACCTAGTTCACCAGGTGGAGAGTTGACCACATGTTTATACACTTACTGTGCTGGATATTTGACTTTAAGTATTTTTTCACAGTGGTATGGTTATGTTCAGTATCATTGGAGCAGGTATAGGTATGGAAGCCTTCTGGACACTTAGTTTGTGATCTAGCTAATGATTAGCCCATTGGGGCAGATGGGCAACCCCATGCTTCTGCCATCTATAGCCTAGCAGCCCAGCGATCATCAACTAGATTCAGATGCAGGCTAGGGCTGGGCGATATGGACCAAAAGTCATATCCCGATTTATACACTGCTCAAAAAAATAAAGGGAACACTTAAACAACACAATGTAACTCCAAGTCAATCACACTTCTGTGAAATCAAACTGTCCACTTAGGAAGCAACACTGATTGACAATCAATTTCACATGCTGTTGTGCAAATGGAATAGACAACAGGTGGAAATTATAGGCAATTAGCAAGACACCCCAATAAAGGAGTGGTTCTGCAGGTGGGAACCACAGACCACTTCTCAGTTCCTATGCTTCCTGGCTGATGTTTTGGTCACTTTTGAATGCTGGCGGTGCTTTCACTCTAGTGGTAGCATGAGACGGAGTCTACAACCCACACAAGTGGCTCAGGTAGTGCAGCTCATCCAGGATGGCACATCAATGCGAGCTGTGGCAAGAAGGTTTGCTGTGTCTGTCAGCGTAGTGTCCAGAGCATGGAGGCGCTACCAGGAGACAGGCCAGTACATCAGGAGACGTGGAGGAGGCCGTAGGAGGGCAACAACCCAGCAGCAGGACCGCTATCTCCGCCTTTGTGCAAGGAGGAGCAGGAGAAGCACTGCCAGAGCCCTGCAAAATGACCTCCAGCAGGCCACAAATGTGCATGTGTCTGCTCAAACGGTCAGAAACAGACTCCATGAGGGTGATATGAGGGCCCGTCGTCCACAGGTGGGGGTTGTGCTTACAGCCCAACACCGTGCAAGACGTTTGGCATTTGCCAGAGAACACCAAGATTGGCAAATTCGCCACTGGCGCCCTGTACTCTTCACAGATGAAAGCAGGTTCACACTGAGCACGTGACAGAGTCTGGAGACGCCGTGGAGAATGTTCTGCTGCCTGCAACATCCTCCAGCATGACCGGTTTGGCGGTGGGTCAGTCATGGTGTGGGGTGGCATTTCTTTGGGGGGGCCGCACAGCCCTCCATGTGCTCGCCAGAGGTAGCCTGACTGCCATTTGGTACCGAGATGAGATCCTCAGACCCCTTGTGAGACCATATGCTGGTGCGGTTGGCCCTGGGTTCCTCCTAATGCAAGACAATGCTAGACCTCATGTGGCTGGAGTGTGTCAGCAGTTCCTGCAAGAGGAAGGCATTGATGCTATGGACTGGCCCGCCCGTTCCCCAGACCTGAATCCAATTGTGCACATCTGGGACATCATGTCTCGCTCCATCCACCAACGCCACGTTGCACCACAGACTGTCCAGGAGTTGGCGGATGCTTTAGTCCATGTCTGGGAGGAGATCCCTCAGGAGACCATCCGCCACCTCATCAGAAGCATGCCCAGGCATTGTAGGGAGGTCATACAGGCACGTGGAGGCCACACACACACTACTGAGCCTCATTTTGACTTGTTTTAAGGATATTACATCAAAGTTGGATCAGCCTGTAGTGTGGTTTTCCACTTTAATTTTTAGTGTGACTCCAAATCCAGACCTCCATGGGTTGATAAATTGGATTTCCATTGATTATTTTTGTGATTTTGTTGTCAGCACATTCAAATATGTAAAGAAAAAAGTTTTTAATAAGATGATTTATTTTAATTTTTTTGAGCAGTATATTTAGGCTGAATATCGATATAAGATATATATCCCGATATTTTTTCCGCAAAGTGAGAGCAAATGTTCAGTCAAAGCCAGATATGACATGTCTCAAGTAGTTTTAACCGGCTATTTCAGTGAACAGTTGAAAAATCAAATGAATAAATAATTAACAGGGCTCTTCACCTGGTTCAGATGAAATGCTCAGCTGTTCAAATAACAATAACATGTAAACATAAACACTGTATAACAACAGGAGTACCTTTTTTTGAAATCAAAGCTCCATAAGGTGCACATTTAAATAAAAATATCTTAAACAAAAATAGCCTATAAAATAGGCCTCTTTTTCTGAAATAAATATTATATATATTTATGACAAAAGTCAACTTTTTAGTTTGACAACTTTAAATGGCTTATTAAAATCAAATTACAGATTTCTTCTCCTTTCTAACAAATCCACAGATGTAAATAACGAACATTACAAAATAATAAAATATGACAAACCCTAGTAAGGGCAGCAATTATATATAAATAAAGAACAAAATAAAGTGCTCAGTTTGAGAAAATGTTTTTTAAACCTCAGCCTGAGATTACCATTTTGCTTTTTGTTAACTAAATTTCTTATCTGAACAGCCTCAACCAGTTGCACAAGAAACAGACTATCAACTCAATAAACATTTTCCCCCTCGTTTTTTACTTTGATAAACAGTAATGCTGTCTTGAGGTAGACATTAGGCACACTGCGGGAAAATGAAGTTTGCAGTGAGCTTTGTTTCGGGGCTGGAGCTTTTTCGGATTGTCGACGGCTTGCGGCTGGGGCTTCTGCAGCGCGCAGTTTCACACACTCTTCGTATTGCAGTTTGTGCTTCCACCCCTGGCTGGAACTTTTTTATGGCACTGCCTACATATAACGTGATTTTGTTGCTCATCTGATACTTTGAATCCGAACCATCTCCAAATTACTGAGCCAATGCTTTTTCTTTTACTAACCAATTCCTCCTCAAAACGCTCCGCAGACGCTGTTGCTTCCTCCATGTTTGTTGAAGTGTCTGTTCCTGCCCCTCCCCCCTCTGTGCATGAAAGAGGAGGGGCGGGGCGCAGAGAGCTCCGGGTCTGCAGCTTGCTTGGAGCAAGGATCAAAGCGCAAATTTGAACTATATCGATATATGCGAAATGGTCTAATTTCATATCACATTTAAAATATATCGATATTTTTTTATATCGATATATCGCCCAGCCCTAACGCAGGCTCATTTTTATTGAGCGGATGGAACATAATGACTAATAATTTGTAGACTACAAACTGACCGCAAGAAGCCCAAACAGATATGTTTGACTAAAACATAATCATTTCAAACCTTGCTTACATTTGTATACGATCACGCGTCTCTCTATAATGCGTGGGAATACTTGGGAACAGTCTTAAATTCAACTTCATGGAACCAGCAGATACCCTGAAAGTGGAGACGGTAAAGCTTGTATCTACTGCTTTTCCCACAGGCGTTATACAAAGACACCTTCAATGCTCTTCAGGAGTTGTTGAGGAATATTCTTGCAAGAGACCTGAGTCCAGACGGACTCCAGAGTGTATTCAAGGTAAGTTGGTGATAAGAAGTATACGCTTAAATGTTTACTTATTTATACGTTGATCTTTAGCTCAACCGTGACCCTGTTTTTGGTTGTCCGCAGCACATTGAGGAGTGGTTGAGTTCTGGTCAGGATCATGAGAGGGAGAGGGCGATGAACACCACCGCTCACATCCTGGAGTTCTACTTCAACAACCTCCACGTCAAAGTGAGTCAGAAAAACATCTGCAAACCCTTCTTTCTCCGGTAATATTTGGACCTTACTAGCTGAAGTCCTTGAGTTCTGTAGACATAAACTAACAGCGAATATAGCTGTGTTTGTGTTTTTCAAAACGTTTGAGATGCCGTAGTGTATTTTATAAGCTGACCTTTGTTTGCAGTGGTTCTGAAGGCTCATTTGGTAGGAATATGGGGCTTGTGGTACCAGGACCACAAAATACTGAAGGACATGGAAATAAATCATCCAGAACTCCTGGAGAACAGTAGAAGTTGATAAAAGTGCTTCTTTATTGTTAAAGGGATACTTAGGGATTTTTGCAATGAGGCCATTTATCTACTTTCCCAGACTCCGATGAACAGGTGAACTGAACTAGAAGTCTATGGGTATCTGCTAGCATCCTTGTAGATACCAATATACTCCGTCATTGCGCTAAAGCTAGTTAGCGTTGGCTTGCAAAACAACCTCTAATTTCCTTAATACTGGACACAGAGTCATAAAAATGGTATCCACAAGTGGGGGAAGTAGATACAGGGCCTCATTGCCAAAATCCTGAAGGATCCCTTTAAACGTGGAACCAACCCATAGCCTTAATCTGGGTGTTCTGTCTCTGTAGAACATGGTAACCTTCCACAACCTGGGATCTCTCCTGGGCCGCTTGGCCCCCCGATGCACCGACCCCAACCCCCTGGTCCGCAGGGCAGCCATCGACTGCATCTACACACTGCTCTACATCCAGCTACGCTACGAAGGTACACACACACACACACACACACACACACACACACGCTGTCTCTGATTCCTTTTCTCTGCTGACCAGCTTATCTCCCCCAGCGACCAGCTTATCTCCCCCAACGACCAGCTTATCTCCCCCAGCGACCAGCTTATCTCCCCCAGCGACCAGCTTATCTCCCCCAGCGACCAATACAGCCCATTTGTGGGCCTCTTTAATACGGGAAACTCTGGTTCTGTTCCAAAGGGCACCCTATTCCCTGTATAGGGCCCATAAGACTCTGGTCAAAAGGAGTTCACTATATAGCGAATGGGCTGCCTTTTGGGAAGCACAGCTCTGTGTTTGTGTGGCATTCCGCTGGGAGTGAGATTGCAGTGTGTGGAGCTCAGCTGCAGCTGGTCTCATTGTCTCCCTGCCCTGGCACTAGGCTTCTCTCTGGACTATAAAGACGACTCGGTGGAGAGACTGATCACACTGAGGGAGAGCATGGACAACCCAGACCACTCTGTCCTCTACAAGACCTGCTCCGAGCTGGCCAAGGTAAGGAATTCTGTTACAGGATAGGAGAATACAGTCAGCATTACATACACAAAAATATTAAGACATTGTTTCACCTTGGGTTTCAAAATTCTGGTCAACTCTTTCTGGAAAACCTGGGAATTTGGGAAAAGTTACTGGAATTTTGCAACTCTACTTTCATAATGTGTGTCTTTATTTTGTGTCTGTCTTTTCCCTTCTGTCTGTCTCTGTCTGTCTGTCTGTCTGTGTAGATCATCAGTAAGCGTCTGCCCCAGCAGCAGCTCAACACTCTCATCTTCATGTTGTTTGAGGGGCTGGTGGACTCCCAGTCTAACTGCTCCAGAGCCTCCAGTGTTCTACTCAACACCCTGCTGAAGCACAGAGGAGCTGGACTACAAGACCTGGTACACTGGCACACTCACTGACTCGCACACTCTCTCTCTCACACACACATTCACCCCCTCTAAATGAGCTGTGTGTTTCAGGTATCAGAGATGCTGGAGGTGCTTCACATCCGTCTGCAGATGATCAGTGAGGAGCAGGTGAAGGTGTCTGTGGCCCAGTCCATTCTCATCCTGGCTACACAGCACCTCCAGACTGTCATCAACACACTCATCTCCTACCCCCTGCCCTTCGACAGGTGAGAACCATCTCTCTCTTCCTCTCCTCCCTCCATCTCCTACCCCCTGCCATCTCCTACCCCCTGCCCTTCGACAGGTGAGAACCATCTCTCTCTTCCTCTCCTCCCTCCCTCCATCTCCTACCCCCTGCCCTTCGACAGGTGAGAACCATCTCTCTCTTCATCTCCTACCCCCTGCCCTTCGACAGGTGAGAACCATCTCTCTTCCACTCCTCCCTCCATCTCCTACCCCCTGCCCCTACAACTGAGATCCCCTTCTCTCTCTTCCCCTTGTCTCCCCTCTGTTCAACAAGGAAGATTCCTCTGTCTTTGTTTCTCCATTTGACAAGTGACAGCTCTCTCCTCCTATCCTTCTCCTTTCCAAAAGCCAACTCCCTTTCTCCCTGCTTCATTTGACATGTTAATTCTCTCGCTCTCACACACACACACACACACACACACACACACACACACACACACACACACACACACACACACACACACACACACACGAGTGAGACTCCATGAATCTTCCAACCAGTATTTCTGGAGAACTGATGAATTTGGGGAAAGTTAGACACTTTGCAACCCTGTGTGTAGTAGCAGAGGAAATGGTTTCACTGCCTCCCATTCAAAGTGAGCCCTACCCCTCATGGTGGCTTCTCCCTGTGTGATCCCCAGTTGGAGCTGTGAGATGTGGATTGCCCTGGGGGCAGACAGTAAACTGGCCTCTCAGATCATGGAGATGCTGATGGAGAAGCTCAACATCATGGTGCCCTACGTGGACAAGAAGGAGTCCATGATGAGAGGAGGCCTCACCAAGGTGGCCACCAGTCACCCTCTAGCTGTGAGTAGCAGGTTATAGAGTGCTATGATGAGACTGTCTGGGTAATGGTGTGTTGCTAGGTTTATTTGTGTCAAATGTACAAGTCTGAGCAGTCATTTTCTATGCTATTCTATTGCCAGATGACCTGTGCCCTGAAGGAGATGATGCTGAACGGCCAGAGCCAGGATGCTGTGGTGTCCCTGTTCCCCCAGCTCTTCAGCTCCCTGCTGGTCCGCCTGGGCTCCAGCCTGGGGGTCACACTACCCAAAGACATCAACAGCTTCGGAACAAACAGAAAGAGCCCCACCAAACTGGCCGCTGGCTTCGACGTGTGCGGGTGGGTTAGGAGCCGACATACGCTAGCTAGCGCATACTGTATCATAAGACACACGGGGTGGAGTGCAGGGACAATCCATTAGATTATCTGGAGTGCCAGTGTTGGAAAATGACTAGAGGTTAGGTCCTACAGGGGTCCACATGAACACCCCCCCCCCATATACCTCCCAGAAAATGTGATTACGGAGATCATCCAAACATGTACGTAAATATACACTAAGTACTGGTGACATACTATATGAGTTATCAGTACAGGTAATTAATGAAAAGGAGTAATGGCAGTATTGGTTTCACTGATCATAGTTACCATACAATGTGAAGATGTGAAAATGAAGTTCCTTCAGGAAAAATGGAGTTATTTTAATTGAAGGTTTAACTCCTCTGTCTGTGTGTTCCTGGGTTTGCAGGGTAGCGGTGGAGGCGCTGCGGATCCTCCTGGCCCGGGCCCAGCTGGACCATGTAGTGAAACCCCTGGACCAGGAGGGGGCCTGGGACAAGATGAAGGACCCCCAGCAGCACATCACCGGGGTCACCCTCCTCGCCAGGTACACCCTGACCTTAACCCTGGCTTCATGTCCACATCCTGGTTCAACCCTAACCTCAGCCCTAACTCTTTCTTCATGATATGTACAGTATAGCTACCCTTTATGCTGTACCAGTTAGTGTGAGAGGTGTGTTGTTGTTTTCAGGGCCATGGCCAAGCACGCAGGCCCTCGTCTCCCGGCCATAGTGGAGTGTCTGTGCCCCTGTCTCAACAACATCTACGAGTGTCAGAGGGTCACTATCACAGCCTTCTTCTCTGAGGTGAGCCAAGCCCAGGGCCCACTGTTGTAGGTCTGTGAGGTGAGCCAAGCCCAGGGCCCACTGTTGTAGGTCTGTGAGGTGAGCCAAGCCCAGGGCCCACTGTTGTAGGTCTGTGAGGTGAGCCAAGCCCAGGGCCCACTGTTGTAGGTCTGTGAGGTGAGCCAAGCCCCGGGCACACTGTTGTAGGTCTGTGAGGTGAGCCAAGCCCAGGGCCCACTGTTGTAGGTCTGTGAGGTGAGCCAAGCCCCGGACCCACTGTTGTAGGTCTGTGAGGTGAGCCAAGCCCAGGGCCCACTGTTGTAGGTCTGTGAGGTGAGCCAAGCCCCGGGCCCACTGTTGTAGGTCTGTGAGGTGAGCCAAGCCCAGGGCCCACTGTTGTAGGTCTGTAAGAAGGAAGCAATATGATAGAATGTCCACCTCCACACTGATTATACTTATCCAGAACCTTCACATCTGCAAACATATAAATCCTGTGTGACACCAAGCAATTTGGACGCAATTTCTGTTGCAGATGCAAGTTGCATCATCAACTTTGCTGATACACAAAGCAATTCAAATGCAATAGAAATTGCATGTAACATCCAACACTGTCATACATCACGGTTTCATAAATTATTTGTTTTGCCCAACATTTTTGTAATAGTAACATAATTGATATAGACAAAATACTGGCTGTACAATTTAGCTAGCTAGCCAAAATGTTGCTGTTTTGCCAAGCTACTGTAACTAGCTAGCAAACCAAGCTAGTGATGAGCTAAGCTAGCTAGCTAGTGCAGTTCATGTGGGACAGAAAGGTCTGGGGGAGGAGACAGGTTAAAGAAGGATTTTTAAGCCTTGAGACAATTGAGACATGGATTGTGTATGTGTGCCATTCAGAGGGTGAATGGGCAAGACAATCTAGAAGTGCCTTTGAACGGGCTGCCTTCAGACTAGTCTTATGAGGGTTGTGGGCGTCCTGGAGCAAAATAACTGACATGTACGTGTTTGTGAGGGTCATATTAGTGTATCGCCCAAACTGTTCACACACTACAGACACAAGTTGGCAGATCGGATGTACCGACTTCAGACGAGTCCCGTGATGCTTGTGGGGGGGTCGGTGTTAGAGGTGGGGCTGCCCACATCCACTCTAGGGGGGTTTAGAGGTGTCAGAGTTAGGATGTCAAACTGGACATAGTGGCTTTACAGTATTATAATACTTGGAAGGGATTGCATTTTAATTGCCGTTGTCACTAGGAGTGAAAGTACTTTACATTGCATTTGTTGAGCTTTTGTACGTCTCCTACATGTATATCTCAATGCACTGGCTTCAGACTGTGTTCTGTCTCTGTGTGTAACACTAGTTACTGAACCACTGGCTTCACACTGTGTTCTGTCTCTGTGTGTAACACTAGTTACTGAACCACTGGCTTCACACTGTGTTCTGTCTGTGTGTAACACTAGTTACTGAACCACTGGCTTCACACTGTGTTCTGTCTGTGTGTAACACTAGTTGCTGAACCACTGTGTTCTGTCTCTGTGTGTAACACTAGTTGCTGAACCACTGTGTTCTGTCTCTGTGTGTAACACTAGTTGCTGAACCACCACGTGGTGACAGAGCTGATGATGATGGATGTCCTGATGAACAACATGATGGAGCGTATCTCTGACCCCTGCTGTACCGTCCGCATGCTGGCCGTCAGGGGGCTGGGGAACATCGCTGTGGGATCACCTGAGAAGGTACATATGGAGGGGGGGGGGGGGGGGGGGGGCGTGCTGGCCCTCAGGGGGCTGTTGAACATCGCTGTGGGATCACCTGAGAATGTACATATGGAGGGGCGGGGGGGCGTGCTGGCCGTCAGGGGGTTGGGGAACATCGCTGTGGGATCACCTGAGAAGGTACATATGGAGGGGGGGGGGGGCGTGCTGGCCATCAGGGGGCTGGGGAACATCGCTGTGGGATCACCTGAGAAGGTACATATGGAGGGGGGGGGAAGCGAGAGGGGAGGGGGCGTGCTGGTTGTCAGGGGGCTGGGGAACATCGCTGTGGGATCACCTGAGAAGGTACATATGGGGGGGGGGGGGAAGCGAGAGGGGAGGGGGCGTGCTGGTTGTCAGGGGGCTGGGGAACATCGCTGTGGGATCACGTGAGAAGGTACATATGGAGGGGGGGCGTGCTGGCCGTCAGGGGGCTGGGGAACATCGCTGTGGGATCACCTGAGAAGGTACATATGGAGGGGGGGGGAGAGCGAGGGGTGTGCTGGTTGTCAGGGGGCTGGGGAACATCGCTGTGGGATCACCTGAGAAGGTACATATGGAGGGGGGGGGACAAGAGGGGAGGGGGCGTGCTGGCCATCAGGGGGCTGGGGAACATCGCTGTGGGATCATCTGAGAAGGTACATATGGAGGGGGGGACAAGAGGGGAGGGGTGTGCTGGTTGTCAGGGGGCTGGGGAACATCACCATAGGATCAGCTGAGAAGGTATGACTGATTTTAATCTTACCTCAATGTGGCAATAATACGCAGGCAAAAAGCATTAACAGAAGTTAATGCTTAGGATATACTACAGAGCAGGATCAATGAGTTAGCCAGATATATTTTGGGTTGTTTATAAAATATATATTGGTTTTCTGGTTCATTAAGAAATCTGAACTGTGTTTTTGGTGGAGTCAATTAGACCATGCCAATTTCAGGTTTATATAAAATGTATATAAAAAGTTATTTCAGAATATTTAGACAAGTTATCTGGCTATCCTACTTTGTAGTATATCCCTCTGGTCTACCCAAGACAGCAGCAGAGGGGAACAATGTTTCAGACAAATATGGATCTCAATGTAATCAGAACCTCTACAAAATCTATTTTCTAGGTAAATAAATATGCTAAGGAGTTGCTGGCTGCTATGAGCTCTGGGATGGAGGAGAAGGACGACCCTGGGAAACGCATCACTCTGGAGGCCATGTCGGGCCTGTCCAAGGTGCTCCTCTACCTGGACAAGAAGAACGTCCAGCTGCTGGTTGTCTACATCTTCATGAAGATCAAACCCTTCCTGGAGAGTGTGAGTAGAGCAGAGAGACACTTCTGTTGTCATGGTTACCACCCTGCTGCATCCCACTGTTGTCATGGTAGAGCTACCACCCTGCTGCAGCCCACTGTTGTCATGGTAGCGTTACCACCCTGCTGCATCCCACTGTTGTCATGGTAGAGTTACCACCCTGCTGCAGCCCGCTGTTGTCATGGTAGCGTTACCACCCTGCTGCATCCCACTGTTGTCATGGTAGAGTTACCACCCTGCTGCATCCCACTGTTGTCATGGTAGAGTTACCACCCTGCTGCAGCCCACTGTTGTCATGGTAGCGTTACCACCCTGCTGCAGCCCACTGCTGGCTTGCCTCTGAAACTAAGCAGGGTTGGTCCTGGTCGGTCCCTAGATAGGAGACCAGATGCTGCTGGAAGTGGTGTTGGAGGGCCAGTAAGAGGCACCAAAATATCCCAATGCCCCAGGGCAGTGATTGGGGACATTGCCCTGTGTAGGGTGCTGTCTTTCGGATGGGACGTTAAACAGGTGTCCTGACTCTCTGTGGTCACTAAAGATCCCATGGCACTTATTGTTAGAGTAGAGGTGTTAACCCTGGTGTCCTGGCTAAATTCCCAATCTGGCCCTCATACCATCACGGTCACCTAATCATCCCCAGCTTACTATTGGCTCATTCACCCCCTCTCCCCTGTAACTATTCCCCAGGTTGTTGCTGTAAATGAGTGTGTTTTTTTAGTCAACTTAACTGGTAGAATAAGGGTTCAATCAAAATAAATGGAGGTGAATCCTGGTCCCTGTACATTGATTCTATGTCCAGTAGCTTTTGTCTATTGACTTTATTACTTTGGCGCGGCAGGTTCAGAGTTTGTTTTGATATTTTAACCTGTGTGTCGTGATCGCGTTTGGTGTAGGGGGACAAAATAAAGTGGTTAGAGCGTTGGACTAGTAACCGAAAGGTTGCTAGATCGAAACCCCGCGCTGACAAGGTAAAAATCTGTCGTTCAGCCCCTGAAAAAGGCAGTTAACCCACTGTTCCTAGGCCATCATTGTCAATAAGAATTTGTTCTTGACTGACTTGCCTAGTTAAATAAATAAAAAAGAATAATGACAAACTTTGCAAGGTTGCCCTCACAAAATAGGTTTCTTACCTCAAGGGCCTTTTGTAGTTAATAACATAAGACATGCAGTTTAACCTTACAAGCGTCATTGAGGTATATGTGGCTCTTCGCTATAGGGGGCAGTATTTTCACGTCCGGATGAAAAATGTACCCAAATTAAACGGCCTGCTACTCAGGCCCAGAGTCAAATATTTGCATATTATTAGTAGATTTGGATAAAAAACACTCTGAAGTTTCTAAAACTGTTTGAATGATGTCTGTGAGTATAACAGAACTCATATGGCAGGCAAAAACCTGAGAAAAATCCAACCAGGAAGTGGGAAGTCTGAGACTTGTAGTCTTTCAGACCATTTTCTTTTGAAACTACAGTGTCTGTGGGGTCAACTTGCACTTCTTAAGGCTTCCGCTAGATGTCAACAGTCTTTACAAAGTTGTTTGAGTCTTCTATGGTGGATTTTGACCGAATAACAGCCGGTTCAAGCAGTGGACAGTCTGAGGTCATGTAGTTACTTCATGCGCATTCACGCATGGATAGCATTTTTTATTTTTCTTCTGTAATGAATACGCTGTTGTCCGGTTGGAATATTATCGATTGTTTATGTTAACACCCTAAGGTTTGATTGGACACAGCGTTTGACATGTTTCTACAAACGGTAATGGAACTTTTGAGCTTTTCGTCTATTGATTTGCGCCCCCGTCTCGTGCCTTTGGAAGTGTTTTGGACGTGCCAACAAAACGGAGGTATTTGGACATAAATTATGGACTTCATCAAACAAATGAACATTTCTTGTGGAAGTGGGAGTCCTTCCGAGTGCATTCCGCCGAAGATCAGCAAAGGTAAGAAAATATTTATAACAGTATTTTAGAGTTTTGACGACGCCGTGGCTTGACGGCTAACTGTATAGCTTGCATTGATGGCGGAGCTCTGTACTCAGAATATTGAACAATGTGCTTTCTCCGTAAAGTTTTAAAAAAAATCTGAAACAGCGGTTGCATTAAGAGGTAGTATATCTATAATTCTTTAAATAATTGTTATATATTTTGTCAACGTTTATGATAAGTATTTCTGTAAATGAATGTGCACATTCACCGGAAGTTTTGAAGGCAAATCATTTTCTGAACATCACGCACCAATGTAAAATGCTGTTTTTGGATATAAATATGAACTTGATCGAACAAAACATTGTGTAACATGATGTCCTAGGAGTGTCATCTGATGAAGATCGTCAAAGGTTAGTGCTTCATTTTAGCTGGATTTTGGGTTTTGTGACGCCTCTCCATGCTAGGAAAATGGCTGTGTGGCTTTTCTTGTTTAGGTGGTGTCTAATCTAGGTGGTGTCTAATCTAATGTTTTGCTTTCGCTGTAAAGCCTTTTTGAAATCGGACAACGTGGTTGGATTCAGGAGAAGTGTATCTTTTAAAATGGTGTAAAATAGTCATATGTTTGAGAAATTGAAATTATTTGATTTTTGATGTTTTGAATTTCGCGCCCTGCTGTTCCGTTGGCTAGGTGTTCCGCTGGCGGAACGCCTAGATGCAAGAAGTTAATTAAGCTTATTTGAACTATTCCTGATATAAGTCCAGCGTCTGGCACCGTAAAATATGCTTTTCTCTCTTGGTAACTCCCCTACCTGATAGATATAGATTAAGGTGAAATTACACCAATCACGGAACCATAACCGGCTGCGCGCATGCACCATCGTGCATACATTTATTTTGTCCCCCCACACCAAACGCGATCACGACACGCAGGTTAAAATATCAAAACAAACTCTGAACCAATTACATTAATTTGGGGACAGGTCGAAAAGCATTAAACATGTATGGCAATTTAGCTAGTTAGCTTGCACTTGCTAGCTAATTTGTCCTATTTAGCTAGTTTGCTGTTGCTAGCTAATTTGTCCTGGGATATAAACATTTGGTTGTTATTTTACCTGAAATGCACAAGGTCCTCTACTCCGACAATTAATCCAAACATAAAAACGATCAACCGAATCGTTTCTAGTCATCTCTCCTCCTTCCAGGCCTTTTCATCGTTTTAACTTATATGGTGATTGGCATCTAAACTTTCATAGTATTACCACGACAACTGGCAACAGTTCGTCTTTCAATCACCCACGTGGGTATAACCAATGAGGAGATGGCACGTGGGTACCTGCTTCTATAAACCAATGAGGAGATGGGAGAGGCAGGACTTGCAGTGCGATCTGCGTCAGAAATAGGAATGACTTGTATTTTAGCCCTTGACAACGCAGACGCTCGCGAGCAGTGTGGGTGCAATAATTTAATAATATAGATTCCTAAATTTATTTTGCAATGCACGCGATGCGAGCGGTGTAGTCAGGGTATTAGAGACTAGTGGCCTCTGAGGAGGATGCTTGTGATGGGGCTACAACGTCTGAAACAGATTTGTAAGGCTTATTAGGTTTCACTTCTCTTCTCAGAGATAAGGCAAGATATTATATGTTTATGTGATACTTGGTGCTTTGAGTTCCTAGTTTCTCAGGGTCAGATTACTATCATGTAGAAGTTGACAGTATCAAGAAATGGACAACCTTGTTTCAATAAATGGATGTTAGACCGTGAGTCGCTCTGGATAAGAAGGGTTTGATCTGCTAAATGACAATGTATTAAATGATGATGGGTTTAGGTTGGATCCTCTGAAGGTTCTCTGTTATGTAGGTCTACGTGTGTGTTAACGTTATGATGGGTTTAGGTTGGATCCTCTGAAGGTTCTCTGTTATGTAGGTCTACGTGTGTTAACGTTATGATGGGTTTAGTTTGGATCCTCTAACTGCGCTCCTGTACTGTTGACCCAATAGGAGAATGATGAGATCCGCTGTGCCTCCATCATGCTCCTGGGGAACCTGTCTAAGTTTGGTTCAGGAGAGCCTGTGTTCAAGGACCAGATCCACAATGTACTGGTCAGCCTGCTGCTGCACCTCAGTGACCCCAACCTGCAGGTGGTCAAGGTGGGTAACCTCACATCAACACTCACGTAGTGGACTTGGGAAACTATGGTTCTACGAACTGGTTTGATGTTTGGTACAGTATACCTGTTGTCTAGTTTTCTTTGCAGTCCTGTGCTTTACATAAGTAGAATTCATCTGATATAGTCTGGTTTATATCGTAGAATTCATCTGCTATAGTCTGGTTTATTTCATAGATTCATCTGATATAGTCTGGTTTATTTCATAGATTAAAGTGAATCATACGTTATTACGTCATCGTGGATTGAACTGAAGCAGCCTTTGTGCTGAGACTCAGATGGTAGACTAAAAGACTGTTTCCTATCTGTGCAGGCGTGTAAGTATGCCATGCGAGTGTGTGCTCCGGTGGTGGGCTCAGAGCTCATCACCACTATGTTCCAGAACCATCTCCACGAGGACAAGAGTCTGCACTACGGAGAGTTCATCAACGACCTCACCAAATATCTTGTGAGTTGATCACGGTCTAGTACTGTAATACTCTACTCACCATCACCATCGGCCATCAAAACCAGTAACGGAGATCTGGCATCAGGAGAATTATTTACCTACTGTAGTAAACAGCTTTTTAAATGCGTTGCGTTGCACGCTATGCAATCAGTGGAGCAGTTGCCTTGGAAACCCACCTTGAATAATAATGTTCTATTACAGAAGGTTCCGGTTATTTTTCTCTTTTTATATGATAGAACTGTTATTTGATTTGTCACCAGATTCAAGACTTCCCTGGCATGCTCAACTTCTACCACATCACTGTCATCCAGTTCTTCAAAAGCAACTGGGCCGAGGTTCGGGCCGGCGCTGCTATGTTTATCGGTAGGTAGGGAAACTGGTCAGGGTGGGATGTCTCTGTTCCCTTTGATTATCTCTGTTCCCTCAACTTCACCTCAACACCAGGGCGGGATGTCTCTGTTCCCTTTGATTATCTCTGTTCCCTCAACTTCACCTCAACACCAGGGCGGGATGTCTCTGTTTCCTTTGATTATCTCTGTTCCTCAACTTCACCTCAACACCAGGGTTGGGCTTTATTCCATTTCAATTCCAGTCAATTCAGGAAGTACACTGAAATCCCAATTCTCTTCAATGCTTTTCAATAAGGAAAATTGGAATTTGGTTTACCTTGTGAATTGACCTCAACACGGCTCTGCTCTGTGTCTTAGCTTCTGTAGCTATCCCAATGTCTTTGTAGTCATTTATGACTACCAAAAATATTGGTCATTTTTCAGACAGTGGTTGGTTATAATATAGGGTAAATGTCATAATTAGTTGTAATTTTCAAGAAGACAATGTCAATGAAGCTGTTTGCACAAACCAAATATTCTCTCTAATTTACCATGGTAGAGATGTTCACTTAAATATTTATCTAATGGAACATTTAATGTCCTTTATTTCTTTGTAGGTTTCCTTCTGGGTAATCTTCCCGAGGAATTATTTTCTCACATCAACATGGGGAGTGTGACCAAAGGTAGGCTTAGCTGTTTCTAGTTCTACTTCCAAGTGAGTTGGGCCTGTTGGAACGGTTGTTGTAGTCCGTGTGATGAGTACTCCTTCCATGTGATATTACTGTAACTAAATGTGCTTGTGTATGTCGGTCCAGGAGTTATTCCTGCTCAGATCCACGTGATCAGGGAAACCTACCTCATACTTGTTGTCTTCTGTCTGACTAGCGTTGCATAGGACTGGCACCACCTGGGGGAAGACAATGACCTCATACTGTGTTCTGTGTGTGCTGTCTCCCAGGTCTGGTCATGCTGCTCCAGGACCCAGACCCAGTGGTGAGAGTCAAGGCAGCTGAAGCTATGGGCCACTTCCATTGAACAGACACACATCCTGCCTGCTATTCATTACTTCATTAGCTGTTTTAGAATTGTTCATGTTTCTGTTTTCTAAGAAGATGATCTGGTACTTTACATGTTGACAGTGCAACTTGAATTAGTCCTTGAAAGTATGAATTAGTGACCAAAGACTGTACCTCCATGTATAGAAAAACATGCATAGCACTTTGGAGCAGTATTATGAAATCTGTTGCCATTTTTGGAATTTGTCTTTAGAATGTTGAGTGTTAGGGCTAGGTCAATTGGCCAATGGGCCTGACCTTCGCTGAGCTTAGTGTTTAGCTGAATTCCAAATCGAGCACTATCGCATCTTCCCTAGGCACTTCTGTAGACCTGAAGGGATTAGAAAGGTGTAGGCAATATGGTAGTTACTTCCTTGGCCTCCTGATGGGATTTGCCTGCTGGATGGAATCTCCACCATATTGGTTATAGCCATCTATCCCTTTCAGGTCAAGAAAAGGGGCTAGCGGGGAGGGGCTAGGGGTTGATTTGGAATTCAGCCTTATTATTCTGTCTGTGCTGTGAGCCTCCAGCCTCTACTCCATTCACACTAGTCTAGTGGACCACTGAAACACAAGTAGGGCTGGCACTATTACCCTGTAACCCACGGTTATGGATAAAGACCGTAAAAAATGAATGTTACGGTTAAGCCTGTTTCTTCTGCAACATGGACTCTTAACATGATTAAACTTTTTTTGTAATGTAGAATGTTCGTTCAAATTATGTTAACTGGTGTGGCTCATGCAATGGAATGTACTGTACTTTTTGTAATGTCTATTGAGTTGAATCACCAAATCACAACACATATTTGACTTCCTGCTTTGGTCCTATAGGTACACTCGCAATGGCTGCCAGTCCACCCATTATGCCAACATTGAGTTGAATGGGGACTCCTGTTCTATTCATTCTGTTTCTATGGCAGCACATGCAGTCAGGAACGGAGGAGAAATGTCCGTCTACGTTTTATTCATTTGTATTTTTTTGTTATTTGAACGGTTGTTACGGTGACCGCAGTCATTTGGCTGACCAAATTACCATCCTACAAAGTTCCATGACCACCACAGCCCTCCACACAAGGATGAGCAGTTATCAGCCACGTCCAAGGAGGCTGTCAGCAAGGACAGCCCAAAACCATCCCATTTACCCGTTCTTACAGTTACTTCTGCTAGGATTGTCTAACAGGACTGCATCCTAAAACACTATTGTAGCTTGTTCAGAAAATGTCTTGTAGGAACAGGAGTTTTCTCCTGACCACAAGACCTCACCATGGGGGGAAAAACAGGACCTAGTTATATAGTTATACATTGAGTTTCTACTGGTCAGGGAAAATGCCTGGGTCACTTTCTTTAGGACCATGCAATGGAAAATGAATGAGAAATTTGTGTTGTTGGACAAGTCCAGATAGTCTCTCCCCGTTTTCAGTCAGTTTTCTTCCGTTTGGTGCCTAATGAACGTGACCCCTAGTCTTTATCTGTTCTTCTTTACCCCAGGTACAACATGTACGCAACCAGGCACTCCCGTGGAGTTGCCACATATAGTGCCAAATAATCAGACCTGGATTTAAATACTGTTTGATTTATTTCAAAAATAGTGTTTACTTTAACCTGCCAGAGGGGTGGGGTTTGCAGTTTTGCCAGCGCTATTCTATTGGTTCCATTGTGCAGGCAGAATTAAGAACACCTAAAGTACTTGAAATTATTTCAAATAGTATTTGAACCCAGATCTGCAAATAATAGTTTTACTGGGAAGCTGCATTAAGATGGATGTAATAACCTTTCCTTTCTTTTCATATCTCTCCTTGTCTTATCTCACACGCTTTCTCTTAAAAGATGGAATGCACTTAACTTTTCCACTCCTACTGTCCTTTTCATGAGATTGGGTTAGGGTACCGATTATAACAGGTTATGAGGTCTTAAGCTATGACATTCCTGTCAAGTAAGTTTTATGTTGCACTACTTAATCAGTCTGTACACAGTGAATTACACATCCACATGTTTTTGTTGCGTTACTGATGGATAGAGATGTTTGTTTGTGGAAAATTGCGGTATAGGCACTATTTATTGTGTTGCCTACATTGGGTAAAAGTCCTGGTACTAAAGTACAGCTGGATTGGACCTGTGTGTCTGGGGTGTTGAAGGGTTACTGAGGATGATGGCTGTTCTGTTGGACCATTCTTTGTTAATGTAATATTTTAATGTGACATCTTTCAATAATGGACATGGAAAAAGTGCACTGTTAAATATGCAAACCGTGTCCATTTAAAATGGAAACAGGCCTATGATGTTGATGATGGAAATCATATTTTATTTTGGAAATAATAAAGTGATGATCCATAGAAAAATAACTGGTGTCCTGAGCCTTTTATGTCACAATTGTTCAAAGGAAAGCTCTAAGAACTAAGACATAATAAATCATATGCTTATTAAAGCTGTTTGGTAAGGAAAATATGGAGAAAGATGAATATATAAAGGAAAGGTACTTATATACTATTGAGGATATAAACCTTACTGTACAGTATTTGATAACCTGTGGGAGTCCCCTGCTCTCCTCACACTCAGCATTCATCTGGAAAGGCATCTGGCTGATGGAAGTGAATTGGGGAATAAGATTTAATTGTGTCCATCAGAGCAGTTTTTCTAAATGACTAATGGTTTTAATATATCTCCTGAAAAGCTCACTTCAAAGTACTGTCCACTGGGTCTCTTCACAACTCCTCAAAAGGAAGAGAGGAGAGTATTAGAAGGGTAGTTTGAAGACTGAGAAGAAAAAGAAAGTGGAAATCTCACCCAGCAGTATTTGGATCCGTAGTGTTCAAGGTGAATCAAACAACTGGTGGTGAAGTTAATTTAACTCTAGGACATATCATTTATGTTACATTCACTGCACGTTCTAACTGGACATTGTATTCAACTGCAGTCAGCAGATTGGGGTCTCAGGCACTCTATGAGATAATCAACGCCTAATAGAATAGAATACATAGCGGCCTATTGAATCTGAGTCAATTTAACTTAATGACCAAACAGGCAGGCTTGTTGAATATAATGGGCTGAACCTTGATAACCACTAGCCCATGTGAATGACTGGATGTCCTCTTAAAACTGCTTACAGTGACTGCTCTGCATGAGAAACCCATATTGTCTAAATAAGCAATCCAATCTCAAGATACGTAATGATGATTTAAAATGATCAGTGCCATCATCGCATTGAATGGCACTGGTGTTCTTCTCAGGTAAAAACAGTTAATTTCAGATAACAATTGGTTTACCGTAAATGGTAGCTCCACATTGTCATGCAGGTCATTTCAAATCTTAATTGACCATCTTTAAGTAATGACTTTGAAGGTAATGCAATCATATACTGTAGCTGCACTTGAGGAGGCTGTGGATTGGAATGCCAGCTAGATCAGTGGTCAGGACAGGAGATGGTGATATTGGTTCTTCATTGTCCTAGAGAAGACAGGAGATTGTGATATTGGTTCTTCATTGTCCTAGAGAAGACAGGAGATGGTGATATTGGTGCTTCATTGTCCTAGAGAAGACAAGGAATGGTGATATTGGTGCTTCATTGTCCTAGAGACAAGAAGGGATGGTGATATTGGTTCTTCATTGTCCCAGAGAAGACGAGGGATGGTGATATTTGTGCTTCATTGTCCTAGAGAAGACAAGGGATGGTGATATTGGTTCTTCATTATCCTGCAGAAGAGAAAAGGCAATAATAGTTTGTCTAAAGTTGTGACCAATGATGCATATAAACCCTGGATTGCTGATGCTATGTATTGGCCATTGAGAGGCTTTAAAGCCACCGGTCGGCCATATTGGCTCTCCCCAGAAGCAGTCCTCTATAGCAGGTATTCACAAACTGGAGTATGTCAAATGTTTTTTTTTTCTTTCACATTTTCAAACAGTACATTTTTATTTTCCAACGGGGCTATACATTTGGGTGAGGTTTGTTCCTCGCCTGAGTAACCTCGTTTCACTGCCAAAAATATAATTAAACCATCTAGTGTTCAGCGAAATAACACCACAATGTCAAATACAGGTAGCCTAGTCAAATAATTAACATCCAATCACATGAACTGTTATTCTCTCGTGGGAATTCTACTAACGGTCCGTATGTAGCCAAACGTAGCTGCTGCTCATGTTGGTATCTGTACTGATGCGCAAAAGCCATGACAGGGAGACATAGTGGAGTGGTAACATGTGTGCAAGCAGTTGCTCCCAACACCCCTTGGGTACACTGCAGCATCCACCGAGAGGCTCTTGCTGCCAAGGGAATGCCTGACAGCTTGAAAGACGTTTTGGACACTACAGTGAAATAAAGCCTCTGAACTCTTGTGTATTTTCTGCACTATGCAATGATATGGACAGTGACCATGTAACATTTTTACAATATAAAAGTGCGCTGGTTATCATGGGGCAAAGTATTGACACATTTTTTTGAATTGTGAGATGACCTTAAAGTTTTCTTTACTGACCATCATTTTCACTTGTCTTACCGCTTGCATGATGATAAGTTTCTCACACGACTGGCCTATCTGGGTGATGTTTTTCTTGTCTGAATGATCTGAATCTAGGATTACAGGGATTCTCTGCAACTATATTCAATGTGCGGGACAAAATTGAGGCTATGATTAAGAAGTTGGAGCTCTTCTCTGTCTGCATTAATGAGGACAACACACAGGTATTTCCATCACTGTATGATTTTTTGTGTGCAAATGAACTCAAGCTTAAGGAGAATGTCAAATGTGATATAGCGAAGCACCTGAGTGAGCTGGGTGCGCAATTACACAGGTACTTTCCCAAAACGGTTGATGACACAAACAACTGGATTCGTTATCCCTTTCATGCCCTGCCTCCAGTCCACTTACCGATATCTGAACAAGAGAGCCTTGTCAAAATTGCAAAAGCAGTTCTGTGAAAATTGTATTTAATCAGAAGCCACTGCCAGAATTCTGGGTTGGTTGCTCAGAGTATCCTGCCTTGGCAAATCGCACTGTTAAGACACTGATGCCCTTTGCACTGATGCCCTTTACCTATGTGAGAGTGGATTCTTGGCCCTCACTAGCATGAAAACTAAATACAGGCACAGACTGTGTGGAAAATGATTTAAGACTGAGACTCTCTCCAATACAACCCAAAATTGCAGAGTTATGTGCATCCTTTCAAGAACACCTTTCTCATTAACCTGTGGTGAGTTATTCACAATTTTCGATGAAAAAATAAGGTTTTATATGTAAGATGGTTAAATAAAGACCAAAATGATTGATTATTATTCTTATTATATTATTATTTGTGCCCTGGTCCTATAAGAGCTCTTTGTCACTTTCCACAAGCTGGGTTGTGACAAAAACTCACACTCATTCTTAAGTTTAATGAATGTATCGTATAGTGTGTGTGTGTGGCAGGTTTACAATGATGGCAAAAAAACGTAATTTGAGAGTGTGCTGACCCTGGTGCTAGAGGGGGTACGCAGCTGGAGGTTGAATGTTTGAAGGGGTACGGGACTATAAAAAGTTTGGGAACCACTGCTCTTTAGGAATGAATGGAATTCTACAGTATTTCAATTAAGGACAAAATTACATAATTCATGATTTTGTTGTTGTTTTGGGGACTCTAAAAATATATACTTTAATTAAGGAAAATTATTTATATATTTTTTTCATTTTTATACGTTTAGTGCACATAATACAATTTCAAAGTATGCATTAATAGAAAACGTGTTAAAAACGAATCTAGACATTAATAAATTAATATTTTTTTTACAATGGAGGAGGAGTACCAAGATGGCTGCTCTGTGGCTTCAATACAGCGCCCCCTGTCAGTCATCCAGGGTTTGGTTGTGACTAATGTCATGCCACAGAACCATGGAAGACTTTCTCCTGTACTGTAAAATCTCCCTCCCACATCCCTAACTTTACATGTTGATTAATGGCTAATGTCTAAGGTTTTTACACCTCTACAAACAGTTGAAAGCCTCATTAATAGGTACTTACAGTACCAGCCAAACGTCTGGACACACCTACTCAATCAAGGGTTTTTCTTTATTTTTACTATTTTCTACATTGTAGAATAATAGTGAAGACATCAAAACTATGAAAAAACACATATGGAATCATGTAGTAACCAAAAAAGTGTTAAACAAATCAAAATATATTTTAGATTTTAGATTCTTCAAAGTAGCCAACCTTTGCCTTGATGGCAGCTTTGCACACTCTTGGCATTCTTCAACCAGCGTCATGAGGAATTATTTTCCAATAGTCTTGAAGGAGTTCCCACATATGCTGAGCACTTGTTGGCTGCTTTTTCTTCACTCTGCGGTCCAACTCATCCCAAACCATCTCAATTGGGCTGAGGTCAGGTGATTGTGGAGGTCAGGTCATCTGATGCAGCACTTCACCACTCTCCTTGGTCAAAAAGCCCTTACACAGCCTGGAGGTGTGTTTTGGGTCATTGTCCTGTTTGAAAACAAATGATAGTCCCACTAAGCGCAAACCAGATCACTGCAGAATGCTGTGGTAGCCATGCTGGTTAAGTGTGCCTTGAATTCTAAATAAATCACAGACAGTGTCACCAACAAAGCACCATCACACCTTCTCCTCCATGCTTCATGGTGGGAACCACACATGCGGAGATCATCCGTTCACCTACTCTGCGTCTCAAAGACACGGAGGTTGGAACCAAAAATCTCAAATTTGGACTTATCAGACCAAAGGACAGATTTCCACCAGTCTAATGTCCATTGCTCGTGTTTCTTGGCCCAAGCAAGTCTCGTCTTCTTATTGGTGTCCTTTAGTAGTGGTTTCTTTGCAGCAATTGGACCATGAAGGCCTGATCCACGCATTCTCTTGTGAACAGTTGATGTTGAGATGTGTCTGTTACTTGAACTCTGTGAAGCATTTATTTGGGCTGCAATCTGAGGTGTAGTTAACTCTGCTGCAGAGGATAAGTTCATTAGAGGTAACTCTGGGTCTTCCTTTCCTGTGGCGGTCCTCATGAGAGACAGTTTCATCATAGCGCTTGATGGTTTTTGCAACTACACTTGAAGAAACTTTCAAAGTTCTTAAAATGTTCTACATTGACTAACCTTCATGTCTTAAAGTAATGATGGACTGTCATTTTTCTTTGCTTATTTGAGCTGTTCTTGCCATAATATGGACTTGGTCTTTTACCAAATAGGTCTATCTTCTGTATACCATCCCTACCTTGTCACAACACAACTGATTGGCTCAAACGCATTAAGAAGGAAAGAAATTCCACAAATTAACTTTTAACAAGACACACCTCTTAATTGAAATGCATTCCAGGTGACTACCTCATGAAGCTGGCTGAGAGAATGCCAAGAGTTTGCAAAGCTGTCATCAAGGCAAAGCGTGGCTACTTTAAAGAATCTAAAATCTAAAATATATTTCGATTTGTTTAATACTTCGTTGGTTACTACATGATTCCATGTGTGTTATTTAATAGTTTTACTACAATGTAGTAAATAGTCAAAATAAATAAAAACCCTGGAATTTTTATTTTATTTTATTTTATTTTATTTCACCTTTATTTAACCAGGTAGGCAAGTTGAGAACAAGTTCTCATTTACAATTGCGACCTGGCCAAGATAAAGCAAAGCAGTTCGACAACATACAACAACACAGAGTTATACATGGAGTAAAACAAACATACAGTCAATAATACAGTAGAAAAATAAGTCTATATACAATGTGAGCAAATGAGGTGAGATAAGGGAGGTAAAGGCAAAAAAGGCCATGGTGGCGAAGTAAATACAATATAGCAAGTAAAACACTGGAATGGTAGATTTGTAGTAGAGGAAAGTGCAAAGTAGAAATAAATCATAAATAATAATGAGTAGGTGTCCAGACTTCTGACTGGTGCTTTATATCAAACTTCACTCCTGTTAAAGAGAGCAGGAGGTAGTTATGAGAGTGAAGGAATGTCTTCCCTTTCATGAATGATGGAGCATCCTCAGTATGGGTGGACAGCTGCCTCCCATCACATTGAAAGAGGATCATGATGAGGTTTCCTTGTTATGCATCAGCTAATGTTCTATCTGATCACAAGACTATGATGTCACATCACAGGACTCAAGGATTTTCATGATTTTATATCACAAGACTATGATGTCATAATTTCATACCACAGGATTTATTATGATATCATGTTGAATTTCATCACTTAAAATGCATGACAGAAGCAGGTTATAGATCTGTCACCTGACCAAGGAGGTCTCCTCCACCACCTCTCTCTCATGTAACCACATGAGGGAGCTAAAGCTCATCATAATCAAATCATCCTCGTTGTCGTTTCAACCTTGCTGAATTGCTAAACGTGAGAGTCAGACAGACATACATTGAGTGGAATGCTAAAGCCATCGAAGAGAGTGAGAGAAATGTGATTATTATCCAATGGAAACAGTTCTGTGGATGTGGGTTAAAGGTCAAACACACTGTGATCAGATTGTGTTTATCAAGTCATTCACATTACCTTGCAGAAATCCCCTTAAATCCTTCTCAGGGTTGAATCCTTATAGTCTCAGGATTAGGGAAAATGTGTGTATATGTGAGGTCATGTAGATGTGATTCTAACTGTGTTCCCAATGGCAATCTTTTCCCTATGTAGTGCACTACTTTTGACCAGAGCCGAGGGAATAGGGTACCATTAGGGACGCCACCTCTGTGTGCCTGAGGTAATTTTCTATGAAAAAACACTAACTGTTCTTCATCATAATCAAGTTGATATTTTCCATTGTCACCGTACGGTCAGTACCTCCTATTGACTTGGGCTGTTCTCTCCCTCTTTCTTGGCTGGTTTAAACAGGGGATTACTGCTCATTTGTTGCTGTATGATAACGTCTCTCATTGGCCACCCATTTACTGCTCTAATGCTGCTGATGAAAGGGCCTGACAAGACCCACACACACACACACACACACACACACACACACACACACACACACACACACACACACACACACACACACACAAACACACACACACACACACACACACACACACACACACACACACACACACACACACACACACTCAGAGGAGCGGGACAGAGATCCGGTGTTAATGACAAAGACTTTAGGAAACCAGCCTTGCATACAGACACTACAATATGACAAACTATAGGTGGAAAACATAATTAAAGATTACGGCACCCTTGTGAGATGTTACTTGAAGGTCATTGGAAGGATTTTGATAACTGACTGAAGGTGAAACTGGAAGGTCATTTGAAGGATTTTGATAACTGGCTGAAAATGGCACTGGAAGGTCATTGGAAGGATTTTGATAATTGGCTACAGATGGCAATTGAAGGTCATTGGAAGGATTTAGATAACTGGCTAAAGATGGCACTGCAAGGTCATTGGAAGGATTTAAATAACTGGCTAAAGATGGCACTGGAAGGTCGTTGGAAGCATTTTGATAACTGGCAAAAGATGGCACTGGAAGGTTGTTGGAAGGATTTTGATAACTGGTAAAAGATGGCACTGGAAGGTCATTGGAAGGATTTTGATTACTGGCTGAAGATGGCACTGGAAGGTCATTGGAAGGATTTTGATTACTGGCTGAAGATGGCACTGGAAGGTCATTGGAAGGATTTTGATAACTGGCTGAAGATGGCACTGGAAGGTTGTTGGAAGGATTTTGATAACTGGCTAAAGATGGCACTGGAAGGTCATTGGAAGGATTTAGATAACTGGCTAAAGATGGCACTGGAAGGTCATTGGAAGGATTTAGATAACTGGCTGAAAATGGCACTGGAAGTTCATTGGAAGGATTTTGATAACTGGCTAAAGATGGCACTGGAAGGTCATTGGAAGGATTTTGATAACTGGCTAAAGATGGCACTGGAAGTTCATTGGAAGGATTTTGATAACTGGCTAAAGATGGCACTGGAAGGTTGTTGGAAGGATTTTGATAACTGGCTGAAGATGGCACTGGAAGGTCATTGGAAGGATTTTGATAACTGGCTAAAGATGGCACTGGAAGGTCATTTGAAGGATTTAGATAACTGGCTGAAAATGGCACTGGAAGTTCATTGGAAGGATTTTGATAACTGGCTAAAGATGGCACTGGAAGGTCATTGGAAGGATTTAGATAACTGGCTAAAGATGGCACTGGAAGTTCATTGGAAGGATTTAGATAACTGGCTAAAGATGGCACTGGAAGGTCATTGGAAGGATTTTGATAACTGACTGAAAATGGCACTGGACGGTCGTTGGAAGGATTTTGATAACTGGCTAAAGATGGCACTGGAAGGTCATTGGAAGGATTTAGATAACTGACTGAAAATGGCACTGGAAGGTCATTGGAAGGATTTTGATAACTGACTGAAAATGGCACTGGAAGGTCATTGGAAGGATTTAGATAACTGGCTATAGATGGCACTGGAAGTTCATTGGAAGGAATTTGATAACTGGCTAAAGATGGCACTGGAAGGTCATTGGAAGGATTTAGATAACTGACTGAAAATGGCACTGGAAGGTCATTGGAAGGATTTAGATAACTGACTGAAAATGGCACTGGAAGGTCATTGGAAGGATTAGGTAACTGACTAGAGATGGTACTGGAAGGTCTTTGGAAGGATTTAGATAACTGGCTGAAGATGGCACTGGAAGTTCATTGGAAGGATTTTGATAACTGGCTTAAGATGGCACTGGAAGGTCATTGGAAGGATTTTGATAACTGGCTGAAGATGGCACTGGAAGGTTGTTGGAAGGATTTTTATAACTGGCTGAAGATGGCACTGGAAGGTCATTGGAAGGATTTTGATAACTGACTGAAAATGGCACTGGAAGTTCATGGAAGGATTTTGATAACTGGCTAAAGATGGCACTGGAAGTTCATTGGAAGGATTTAGATAACTGGCTAAAGATGGCACTGGAAGGTCATTGGAAGGATTTTGATAACTGGCTGAAGATGGCACTGGAAGGTCATTGGAAGGATTTAGATAACTGGCTGAAAATGGCACTGGAAGTTCATTGGAAGGATTTTGATAACTGGCTAAAGATGGCACTGGAAGGTCATTGGAAGGATTTAGATAACTGGCTAAAGATGGCACTGGAAGTTCATTGGAAGGATTTTGATAACTGGCTAAAGATGGCACTGGAAGGTTGTTGGAAGGATTTTGATAACTGGCTGAAGATGGCACTGGAAGGTCATTGGAAGGATTTTGATAACTGGCTAAAGATGGCACTGGAAGGTCATTGGAAGGATTTAGATAACTGGCTGAAAATGGCACTGGAAGTTCATTGGAAGGATTTTGATAACTGGCTAAAGATGGCACTGGAAGGTCATTGGAAGGATTTAGATAACTGGCTAAAGATGGCACTGGAAGGTCATTGGAAGGATTTTGATAACTGACTGAAAATGGCACTGGACGGTCGTTGGAAGGATTTTGATAACTGGCTAAAGATGGCACTGGAAGGTCATTGGAAGGATTTAGATAACTGACTGAAAATGGCACTGGAAGGTCATTGGAAGGATTTTGATAACTGACTGAAAATGGCACTGGAAGGTTGTTGGAAGGATTTTGATAACTGGCTAAAGATGGCACTGGAAGGTCATTGGAAGGATTTAGATAACTGGCTAAAGATGGCACTGGAAGGTCATTGGAAGGATTTAGATAACTGGCTGAAAATGGCACTGGAAGTTCATTGGAAGGATTTTGATAACTGGCTAAAGATGGCACTGGAAGGTCATTGGAAGGATTTTGATAACTGGCTAAAGATGGCACTGGAAGTTCATTGGAAGGATTTTGATAACTGGCTAAAGATGGCACTGGAAGGTTGTTGGAAGGATTTTGATAACTGGCTGAAGATGGCACTGGAAGGTCATTGGAAGGATTTTGATAACTGGCTAAAGATGGCACTGGAAGGTCATTTGAAGGATTTAGATAACTGGCTGAAAATGGCACTGGAAGTTCATTGGAAGGATTTTGATAACTGGCTAAAGATGGCACTGGAAGGTCATTGGAAGGATTTAGATAACTGGCTAAAGATGGCACTGGAAGTTCATTGGAAGGATTTAGATAACTGGCTAAAGATGGCACTGGAAGGTCATTGGAAGGATTTTGATAACTGACTGAAAATGGCACTGGACGGTCGTTGGAAGGATTTTGATAACTGGCTAAAGATGGCACTGGAAGGTCATTGGAAGGATTTAGATAACTGACTGAAAATGGCACTGGAAGGTCATTGGAAGGATTTTGATAACTGACTGAAAATGGCACTGGAAGGTCATTGGAAGGATTTAGATAACTGGCTATAGATGGCACTGGAAGTTCATTGGAAGGAATTTGATAACTGGCTAAAGATGGCACTGGAAGGTCATTGGAAGGATTTAGATAACTGACTGAAAATGGCACTGGAAGGTCATTGGAAGGATTTAGATAACTGACTGAAAATGGCACTGGAAGGTCATTGGAAGGATTAGGTAACTGACTAGAGATGGTACTGGAAGGTCTTTGGAAGGATTTAGATAACTGGCTGAAGATGGCACTGGAAGTTCATTGGAAGGATTTTGATAACTGGCTTAAGATGGCACTGGAAGGTCATTGGAAGGATTTTGATAACTGGCTGAAGATGGCACTGGAAGGTTGTTGGAAGGATTTTTATAACTGGCTGAAGATGGCACTGGAAGGTCATTGGAAGGATTTTGATAACTGACTGAAAATGGCACTGGAAGTTCATGGAAGGATTTTGATAACTGGCTAAAGATGGCACTGGAAGTTCATTGGAAGGATTTAGATAACTGGCTAAAGATGGCACTGGAAGGTCATTGGAAGGATTTTGATAACTGGCTGAAGATGGCACTGGAAGGTCATTGGAAGGATTTAGATAACTGGCTGAAAATGGCACTGGAAGTTCATTGGAAGGATTTTGATAACTGGCTAAAGATGGCACTGGAAGGTCATTGGAAGGATTTAGATAACTGGCTAAAGATGGCACTGGAAGTTCATTGGAAGGATTTTGATAACTGGCTAAAGATGGCACTGGAAGGTTGTTGGAAGGATTTTGATAACTGGCTGAAGATGGCACTGGAAGGTCATTGGAAGGATTTTGATAACTGGCTAAAGATGGCACTGGAAGGTCATTGGAAGGATTTAGATAACTGGCTGAAAATGGCACTGGAAGTTCATTGGAAGGATTTTGATAACTGGCTAAAGATGGCACTGGAAGGTCATTGGAAGGATTTAGATAACTGGCTAAAGATGGCACTGGAAGGTCATTGGAAGGATTTTGATAACTGACTGAAAATGGCACTGGACGGTCGTTGGAAGGATTTTGATAACTGGCTAAAGATGGCACTGGAAGGTCATTGGAAGGATTTAGATAACTGACTGAAAATGGCACTGGAAGGTCATTGGAAGGATTTTGATAACTGACTGAAAATGGCACTGGAAGATCATTGGAAGGATTTAGATAACTGGCTAAAGATGGCACTGGAAGTTCATTGGAAGGAATTTGATAACTGGCTAAAGATGGCACTGGAAGGTCATTGGAAGGATTTAGATAACTGACTGAAAATGGCACTGGAAGGTCATTGGAAGGATTTAGATAACTGACTGAAAATGGCACTGGAAGGTCATTGGAAGGATTTAGATAACTGACTAGAGATGGTACTGGAAGGTCTTTGGAAGGATTTAGATAACTGGCTAAAGATGGCACTGGAAGGTCATTGGAAGGATTTTGATAACTGGCTGAAGATGGCACTGGAAGGTTGTTGCAAGGATTTTGATAACTGGCTGAAGATGGCACTGGAAGGTCATTGGAAGGATTTAGATAACTGGTTAAAGATGGCACTGGAAGGTTGTTGGAAGGATTTTGATAACTGGCTAAAGATGGCACTGGAAGGTCATTGGAAGGATTTTGATTACTGGCTGAAGATGGCACTGGACGGTCGTTGGAAGGATTTTGATAACTGGCTAAAGATGGCACTGGAAGGTCATTGGAAGGATTTAGATAACTGACTGAAAATGGCACTGGAAGGTCATTGGAAGGATTTTGATAACTGACTGAAAATGGCACTGGAAGGTCATTGGAAGGATTTAGATAACTGGCTAAAGATGGCACTGGAAGTTCATTGGAAGGAATTTGATAACTGGCTAAAGATGGCACTGGAAGGTCATTGGAAGGATTTAGATAACTGACTGAAAATGGCACTGGAAGGTCATTGGAAGGATTTAGATAACTGACTGAAAATGGCACTGGAAGGTCATTGGAAGGATTTAGATAACTGACTAGAGATGGTACTGGAAGGTCTTTGGAAGGATTTAGATAACTGGCTAAAGATGGCACTGGAAGGTCATTGGAAGGATTTTGATAACTGGCTGAAGATGGCACTGGAAGGTTGTTGCAAGGATTTTGATAACTGGCTGAAGATGGCACTGGAAGGTCATTGGAAGGATTTAGATAACTGGCTAAAGATGGCACTGGAAGGTTGTTGGAAGGATTTTGATAACTGGCTAAAGATGGCACTGGAAGGTCATTGGAAGGATTTTGATTACTGGCTGAAGATGGCACTGGAAGGTCATTGGAAGGATTTAGATAACTGGCTAAAGATGGCACTGGAAGGTTGTTGGAAGGATTTTGATAACTGGCTGAAAATGGCACTGGAAGATCGTTGGAAGGATTTTGATAACCGACTGAAGGTGGTAATTGATTCCTGTCCTCAGGTATATAGGAAACAAGACATACACCTAGAGATCTTTTCCTCCTCAATCACTTCTCGCCTTTCTTATTTCAAGGTTTAATAGAATGTTAGTGTTATTCCATGGGAGGCCCAATATGAAGGCCCACCTCTCCTCCACCACCTCTCTCTCCTCCACCACATCTATCTCTCTCTCCCACTTCTCCACCAAACCTCTCTCTCCCACTTCTCCATCAAACCTCTCTCTCTCCTCCACCACCTCTCTCTCTCGCTCTCCTCCACCACCTCTCTCTTCCACTTCTCCACCAAACCTCTCTCTCTCCTCCACCAAACCTTTCTCTCTCCTCCACCATCTTTCTCTCTCCTCCACCACCTCTCTCTCCTCCACCACATCTATCTCTCTCTCTCTCCTCCACCAAACCTCTCTCTCTCCTCCACCACCTCTCTCTCCTCCACCACATCTATCTCTCTCTCCTCCACCACCTCTCTCTCCTCCACCACATCTATCTCTCTCTCCTCCACCACCTCTCTCTCCCACTTCTCCACCAAACCTCTCTCTCTCCTCCACCACCTCTCTCTCTCTCCTCCACCACCTCTCTCTCCCACTTCTGCACCAAACCTCTCTCTCTCCTCCATCTCTCTCTCTCCTCCACCACCTCTCTCTCTCTCCTCCACCACCTCTCTCTCCTCCACCTCTCTCTCCCACTTCTCCACCAAATCTCTCTCTCCTCCACCACCTCTCTCTCTCTCCACCTTTCTCTCCCTCTTCTCCACCAAACCTCTCTCTCCTCCACCACCTCTCTCTCTCTCTCTCTCTCCTCCACTACCTTTCTCTTTCTTCCACCACCTCTCTCTCCACCTCTCTCCCTCTCTCTCCCTCTCTATCTCTCTCTCCACATCTCTCTCCTCCACCACCTCTCTCTCTCTCCACCTCTCTCTCTCCTCCACCACCTCTCTCTTTCCTCCAGCACCTCTCTCTGTCTCTCTCGTGCTCTCTCTGAAATTACAGTCATTCATTCCCACATGGCAGGCGTGGAAAGCTAGACAGAAGAGGAATGTATCTGGAGTTGTCCCCACTCTTTCAGGACATACTGTATGGCTTTAATTTGTGACTCGATTGCTTTTGCTCACATTTGATAGTTCCCATCAATTTATACTGTGGTGTGATACAATGAAAATACTTTGTTGTGCTCTGAAACCATTATATTTCAGATCCTTCAGTAATCTTGATTCTGGTCCGGATCAAGGAAATTGTCCGATGGCACTGGCTTGGTATTAGAAAACCTATTTCAATTGCAGACTGAAAGAGTTTTATTGACTTTGCAGTAAACTTGAAAACGTTTCATGCAACTTTTTATGCCATTTGTTTTCTTGTACTGAGTTTACAGTTTTTGTCATATTCATACTGACATATAACATTACTATCATGTAAAAACAAATGTGGATTCCAATACAATTAGTAGCTAAGACAAACTGTGGATAATGAATCGTTGCATTGTTACTATTGTCTTGCAGCCCAACCCATAACAATATCTCAGTAGAAGGAGAACTTGATGATTGCATACTACTACATCAACCAGAACAATACCTAGTGTGTTGCTAGGCTTAACTTGTGAGCTTCCATGCCCTTGGAAAATGATCACAGTTACCGCAAATTGAAATAACTGGGTGCTCCTTCCATTGATCATTTTCAATTTGGGTGCTTGGGTGTGTTCTATCCCATCAGGATGATATCCCCATAAGGTACTCTGTGTCTGGTTGTTCACTGCAGGTTCAAGAGAAGCACACACATACACACATACACACACACACATACAAACAAACACACACACACTCACACACACACACACACACACAAACACACACACACACACACACACACACACACACACACACACACACACACACACACACACACACACACACACACACACACACACACACACACACACACACACACACACACACACACACACACACAAAAACCATGGTAAGGTGGAGTCAGTGTAATCACAAACGAACCGTGAAATTAAGAAACAGATAGCTAGCACACAGTCTCTCTGGGGACCCTGATGCTAGGGGGAGAGAAGAGCAGCCCTTCCAGGCCAGTGGGAATCATTCGCTTTAGGAGGGGACTCTGTCCTCCAGCCGTTCTCTTCAGAAGGCACCGGGAGGATGAGCTAAACTCTCACCGCTCAGCCACTAGGGTAAAAGGAGGGAGGGAGAGGATGAGAGGGGCTGGGTGGCCTTTAAACAAGGCTAATGGACATCAACTCTTTGGTGAGGGAAAGGGAGAATTTCAAGAGGAACTGGACTGATAATTAAAAATGCTTGATGCAACATCAGTAGTAAACAGTATTCCACCTGAAAATAACTCTAAATGAACTAAACGTTTTTTATATATATACACTGCTCAAAAAAATAAAGGGAACACTTAAACAACACATCCTAGATCTGAATGAAAGAAATAATCTTATTAAATACTTTTTTCTTTACATAGTTGAATGTGCTGACAACAAAATCACACAAAAATAATCAATGGAAATCCAATTTATCAACCCATGAAGGTCTGGATTTGGAGTCACACTCAAAATTAAAGTGGAAAACCACACTACAGGCTGATCCAACTTTGATGTAATGTCCTTAAAACAAGTCAAAATGAGGCTCAGTAGTGTGTGTGACCTCCACGTGCCTGTATGACCTCCATACAACACCTGGGCATGCTCCTGATGAGGTGGAGGATGGTCTCCTGAGGGATCTCCTCCCAGACCTGGACTAAAGCATCCGCCAACTCCTGGACAGTCTGTGGTGCAACGTGGCGTTGGTGGATGGAGCGAGACATGATGTCCCAGATGTGCTCAATTGGATTCAGGTCTGGGGAACGGGCGGGCCAGTCCATAGCATCAATGCCTTCCTCTTGCAGGAACTGCTGACACACTCCAGCCACATGAGGTCTAGCATTGTCTTGCATTAGGAGGAACCCAGGGCCAACCGCATCAGCATATGGTCTCACAAGGGGTCTGAGGATCTCATCTCGGTACCAAATGGCAGTCAGGCTACCTCTGGCGAGCACATGGAGGGCTGTGCGGCCCCCCAAAGAAATGCCACCCCACACCATGACTGACCCACCGCCAAACCGGTCATGCTGGAGGATGTTGCAGGCAGCAGAACGTTCTCCACGGCGTCTCCAGACTCTGTCACATCTGTCACGTGCTCAGTGTGAACCTGCTTTAATCTGTGAAGAGCATAGGGCGCCAGTGGCGAATTTGCCAATCTTGGTGTTCTCTGGCAAATGCCAAATGTCCTGCACAGTGTTGGGCTGTAAGCACAACCCCCACCTGTGGACGTCGGGCCCTCATACCACCCTCATGGAGTCTGTTTCTGACCGTTTGAGCAGACACATGCACATTTGTGGCCTGCTGGAGGTCATTTTGCAGGGCTCTGGCAGTGCTCCTCCTGCTCCTCCTTGCACAATGGTGGAGGTAGCGGTCCTGCTGCTGGGTTGTTGCCCTCCTACGGTCTCCTCCATGTCTCCTGATGTACTGGCCTGTCTCCTGGTAGCACCTCCATGCTCTGGACACTACGCTGACAGACACAGCAAACCTTCTTGCCACAGCTCGCATTGATGTGCCATCCTGGATGAGCTGCACTACCTGAGCCACTTGTGTGGGTTGTAGACTCCGTCTCATGCTACCACTAGAGTGAAAGCACCGCCAGCATTCAAAAGTGACCAAAACATCAGCCAGGAAGCATAGGAACTGAGAAGTGGTCTGTGGTCACCACCTGCTGAACTACTCCTTTATTGGGGGTGTCTTACTTATTGCCTATAATTTCCACCTGTTGTCTATTCCATTTGCACAAATTTATTGTCAATCAGTGTTGCTTCCTAAGTGGACAGTTTGATTTCACAGAAGTGTGATTGACTTGGAGTTACATTGTGTTGTTTAAGTGTTCTCTTTATTTTTTGAGCAGTATATATATATATATATATATATATATATATATATATATATATATATATATATACACAATAACCCTAAAATATTTTTTTTCTTGAGTTTCTATGGCTAAAAAAAACATGAAATCAATACTTAATTGTCACATAGAGAACTTTCATAACACATGCACATATTCAAATGAGTTTGCTGCGCCCCCATGCATGCACAGACTGTATGAACATTATCATGGATTAAGTTGAAATGTCCTCTGGATCATATGGAGCCTGTTAGTGTGAGCCTGAGAGAATGTAATGCGTTGAGAGAATCCTGTCTCTTTCTGTCTGTCTGTCTCTCTCTCTGTCTCTCTCTAACTGCCACTGAATAATCTGGGAGGTAAGGTGTTAAAACAGGACAGCGGGAGCAGATACCTGTTAGCTTCTGGGGTGTGTTTTCTTCTGCCACTGTCATGCTTATCTCCAAGACCCAGAGCTGATGCTGTCACTGTTGATCACCAAGACTGTTAAAGATGTTCCCTCTGAACAGAGCTGATGCTGTCACTGTTGATCACCAAGACTGTTAAAGATGTTCCCTCTGAACAGAGCTGATGCTGTCACTGTTGACCACCAAGACTGTTAAAGATGTTCCCTCTGAACAGAGCTGATGCTGTCACTGTTGATCACCAAGACTGTTAAAGATGTTCCCTCCCTCTGAACAGAGCTGATGCTGTCACTGTTGACCACCAAGACTGTTAAAGATGTTCCCTCTGAACAGAGCCGATGCTGTCACTGTTGACCACCAAGACTGTTAAAGATGTTCCCTCTGAACAGAGCTGATGCTGTCACTGTTGATCACCAAGACTGTTAAAGATGTTCCCTCTGAACAGAGCTGATGCTGTCACTGTTGACCACCGAGACTGTTAAAGACGTTCCCTCTGAACAGAGCTGATGCTGTCACTGTTGATCACCGAGACTGTTAAAGACGTTCCCTCTGAACATAGCCGATGCTGTCACTGTTGACCACCAAGACTGTTAAAGATGTTCCCACTGAACAGAGCCGATGCTGTCACTGTTGATCACCAAGACTGTTAAAGATGTTCCCTCTGAACAGAGCCGATGCTGTCACTGTTGATCACCAAGACTTTTAAAGATGTTCCCTCTGAACAGAGCTGATGCTGTCACTGTTGATCACCAAGACTGTTAAAGATGTTCCCTCTGAACAGAGCTGATGCTGTCACTGTTGATCACCAAGACTGTTAAAGATGTTCCCTCTGAACAGAGCTGATGCTGTCACTGTTGATCACCAAGACTGTTAAAGACGTTCCCTCTGAACAGAGCTGATGCTGTCACTGTTGATCACCAAGACTGTTAAAGATGTTCCCTCTGAACAGAGCTGATGCTGTCACTGTTGACCACCAAGACTGATAAAGATGGTCCCTCTGAACAGAGCTGATGCTGTCACTGTTGATCACCAAGACTGTTAAAGATGTTCCCTCTGAACAGAGCTGATGCTGTCACTGTTGACCACCAAGACTGTTAAAGATGTTCCCTCTGAACAGAGCTGATGCTGTCACTGTTGACCACCAAGACTGTTAAAGATGTTCCCTCTGAACAGAGCCGATGCTGTCACTGTTGACCACCAAGACTGTTAAAGATGTTCCCTCTGAACAGAGCTGATGCTGTCACTGTTGATCACCAAGACTGTTAAAGATGTTCCCTCTGAACAGAGCTGATGCTGTCACTGTTGACCACCAAGACTGTTAAAGCTGTTCTCTATGAACTGAAGGGTTGTGTCCCAAATGGCACCCTATTCCCTATATAGTGCACAACCCTATGTGGCCTGGTCAAAAGTAGTGCGCTAAATAGGGAAAATGGTGCAATTTGAAACACAGCACTTCAGTTCAGAGTGTATTAACAGTATAGTGCCTGATATCTTGGATAGTGGTCTGGGAGAGCCATGTGTGAGGTAAAGGGGAGCACAGTAGCCCAAGTGGTTCAGCTCCAAGAGCAAGCTGTTTCCAACTGTATACCTCCCTGACGTCATGCAGGTTCCTCATCCAGTCAAATACATGAAATAGCATCTGTTTTTCATGCCCTCCCCTGGTACTGTATTTCCCTGAGCTCCTATGGCTGTAAAACCATCCTAGGTAACAAATCATCAGCAAACGGTGTGTAGCCTTACTACTGGATGTACTGTGCCAACCACCTGTTTGGGCCTGGAGACTAAATGATCGGGCTAATCGTAGAGATAGTAATTAGTGAGTGTACGTGCAAATCTTACTCCATCTGACTGAATCACATGGGCTAATTAATTTCATTTCAGTAAAGCATTCTGTTCCTTTCTGAAGATGGGTCATTAAATCAAGGGACTTGTTCCCAGTCAAATATCCTAGATTGCCGTTCTATACCTTCCAGTGGTGTGAGGAGATTGATTACGTTACACCTCTGGCTTGGGTTCACTAGTATTGTACCGAATGAACATCATCTCCTCCTTCATCCTCGGATAACTCTGTTATTCAAAGAAGCAGCAGAGCTCACTGTACAGAAACGTACGGGTACATCCCACATAACACCCTATTCCCTTCATAGTGTACTACTTCTGGTTAAAAGCAGTAGACTATATAGGTAATAGGGTGCCATTTGGGACACATCCTGTGACTGACTGTCTGGTGCTGCAATAACATTAGCTCAACACCCAACGTGATAGGTCATCACATTTCATTAGACCTGATAGAGACCATGCAGCGCTTCACAAATAGTAAACGAGGTACATTAATATATGGTCTTATCTAGTTAAATATGCTCCCATGTTAATGAGCAATCACCAGCATTAATTAACCAGCAATCGCCCACTTCTTAAATTTAATTAAATGCCACTTGAACCGTTTAATTGTGACAGCACTTAAATTGCTTTGTCCTGGATGAAGTAAGGAAGCATCCCTCAGGGGAAAGTGAATTATATTGTGGTGAAGAGGACGCTGTTCAAAGATCGGCTGCTGTGTATCTAAATTAAATGTCCATTTATTAATGTGGAAATCAAGTTTGATAATATGACTTTATTATAAGTATTACAAGTTAACAATGTTAGTGTCTAATGGTATGGTGGCTTTGTAGTTGAATTTGTCTGTTATATCCTCACCTATCTTTCAGTGTTAGCAGCTAACTGTGTTAGATCAAGTCTCCATCTGCTTAGATTCACAACTGTGAAAGAGAGCCAGCAGTTCTGGTAAAATAAGACTGTAGAGGCTATAGTGGATATCTGAAAAGAGACGTGCACATGTTCAAATGGATCCTTGGATAACTACAACCACTTGTCCCTTCTTGACTAAATTCACCTCAATTCATCCTGTTGAGAAAGCGAGAGAGAGCGCATTGATAGAGGAGAAAGAGAGACAGAGAAAGAGAGAGAGAGAGAGAGAGACAGAGAGAGACAGAGAGAGAGAGAGAATAAGAGAGAAAATAAGAGAGAGTAAATGAGAGAGCGAAAGAAAGAGAAAGAGAGAGAGAGAATAAGAGAGAGCAAATGAGAGAGAGAAAGAAAAAGAGAGAGAGAGAATAAGAGAGAGCAAATGAGAGAGAGAAAGAAAGAGAAAGAGAGAGAGAGAATAAGAGAGAGCAAATGAGAGAGAGAAAGAAAGAGAAAGAGAGAGAGAGAATAAGAGAAGGAATAAGAGAGAGTTATAGAGTGTGTGCTCTGTCTGGTCGATGCCAGCGGCCCCAGACATTCCCCACTGCTTGTTAGTGTGCCAGGACCTTAGCACCTCTGTGCTCCGCTCCGCGCTCCCCACCCGCTCCGCTCCATGCTCCCCTCCCGCTCCGCTCCGTGCTCCCCTCCCGCTCCGATCAGGCCAGGCCAGGGGTTACACACAGCCAATTTACACTGACGGACATTCAACTTGTCAGCTCACAGTTGCTGCGAGAGAAATAATGACTCGTCTGTGTTTTTTCCCCTCCAGAATGGAGTGATGGAGCTGGACTTGGAAACTAAAGACACAAGGCAGCTCTGAAACATGTGTTTGTGTACCAAATGGCACCCTACTCCATACATAGTGCACTACGTGTGACCAAAGTCTTATGGGCCCTGATCAAAAGTAGTGCTCTGTAAAGGGAATGGGGTGCCATTTGGGACGCGCTTCCCTGTAAGTGTAGCTCACTGTGCCCTCAAACAAAGTGAACCAGAGAAGGGACCACCTGGTGAAAAGTTCCCCTAGCGATGGCTCCACATGCCCACCCATCTCAGCCAGGGCCTAATTAGAATAATTGCAGGGATTGTCTAACAGAGAGGAGCATGGGAAGTCCTGAGGTGGGACAGGAGAGGACATGGTTACACATATGGTTCTTCGGCTGCTGGGAGTTTTCTTTCTTTAGATAATGAGTTAGATTTGAAAACAGAAAGTAAACGAAGGCCTTTGGTTGAGTGAGACCAGAGGTGGTTAGTTGTCAAAGGCCTGTTTCAGTACCAGTGCCATACAACTTTCTTCAGGGACTTACAGTACTATGTGAATGTGCTTTTGCTGTGTGAATGTTCATCAACAACATGGGAAAGTAAATTCAGTCTAACTTGGAGACATAATTCACAGACCAGATCATATCATCAGATGTTGATTAGACTTTCTGTTGTTGCTGAAATGCTGCAAGATTTGGCATCATAAATCTTTATGGCAAAACCACGGAATCAAAATATGACTATTGCACATTTAATGTTTAGGACTAAGGTACTGCACTGTTGGCACGGTCCCCCATTTAGTTCTATTAGATCCTGTGTTAAGTGAAGTGAAATGATTTAGACATGGTTTGGTGATCCTCTCTGCTCTGTTATTCTGATATCCCATGCGTTTCGATAGACTGTTCATTTATTTAGCTAACCCACTTTCCACCATTAGTATTCATGTAAATGAAATGAGCCTCTATTCATTCCACATCTGGGATTCTGGAGCCAGTGCTTGTGACTTCCCTAATCGGCAGCAGTACAGTTCCATAGCTGGAGCTAGCCCTCCATCTAAAGAGACCAGCCTACTGACAGTCTGATGCCCAAATAGCACCCTATTCCCTATATAGTGCACTACTTTTGACTGGAGTCCTATGGACCCTGGTCAAATGTGCCCTACAATATGTAGGGGATAGGGTGCTATTTAGGACGCTACCCCAGTCTGCTGCCCATTGGTTCAATCTGGGTATGGATATCACACACGGTGTGTGTGTGTGTGTGTGTGTGTGTGTGTGTGTGTGTGTGTGTGTGTGTGTGTGTGTGTGTGTGTGTGTGTGTGTGTGTGTGAGAGAGAGTGTGTGTGTGTGTGTGTGTGTGTGTGTGTGTGTGTGTGTGTGTGTGTGTGTGTGTGTGTGTGTGTGTGTGTGTGTGTGTGTGTGTGTGTGTGTGTGTGTGTGTGTGTGTGTGTGTGTGTGTGTGTTTCCAAGCACATGGATCTATGTTTGGACACAGAGGGCTATAACCCACTTTCTGTGTTTCTCCTGTCTAAGCAGTTTGTTGTCCTTGTAAAACAGCCGCTTCCTTTCCAACGTTGTGCAGTGCGTCAGTAACCTTCTCGTGCCCCTGTCTTGGTCACGCTGCCGTGCACATTGGCGGCGCTGTGGTGGATTCCCCCAGGGGGCCTGCGGGACTGGCCCTCTGTGTACTCCCTGTGTGTTCATCACTGCTGCGTTGTGCAAACACATACGCATAAGTACACACACATACACACACACCCCCTTCCCCCAGGGAGTGGTACCACATAGAGCAACAGCGGATACCTGTGGGGAACTCTGTTCCCTGGTGGACCATGCAGCGCAGTGGCATCGCCCTCCAAGGCCCAGGATCTACTAGGTGATTTAAAATCAACATCAACACAGGCAGAGCTTCATAGACTGGGCTTCTGGCTTGGCAAGGCAGGGGTGACAAGCCTCAGAGACCACCAAGAGTGATGGCTCAGTGATGGCTCAGTGGGTCAGTGCTAGCTTTGGGACACAACACTGGGAGTGTGTATTGGCGGGACTTTATGAGTTGTGCATCGTTCTGGTGGGTGGCAACGGAAAATAACTCTACCACAATATAGCCTGCTTCACACAAATTTTCTTTCCTGTCAAAAAAGGCATATGTATATTGTCTAGCAACTCTACTACCAAATGTAAAGTGAAATGTGTCCTTCGCTATCAAATAAACATTTGAATCCATCTTTTGCCCGAACCGCACCATGTTGCTGCTGTGTAGACAGTGGTGGATTTCATGGTAGAAAGCCTGGCGTGAAGTGTGTGGTCTAACGGCAGCCCACTGTCTAGCTCAGCAGGAATATGGACAAAAGTTGGATTCTGACGTTTGTTTGATCATTTCTTTGAGGAGAGTTTATGCTAGTTTGTTCATTATACAAAACTAAAGTTGTGTTCCAAATTGCACCCTATTCCCTATACAGTGGAATACTTTTAATTATGGCCGGCTCTGGTCAAAAGTGGTGCACTATATACGGAATAGGGTGCCATTTGAGACACAGAGAGCCTAAGCTAACACACTGACAGTAAAGATGGCGTAGTCTCAAAATAGAAAGCTTGATGAGAGTTACCGTAGTTCCAACAACCCTGATGAGGTCACAGCCCAGATGTTAGCCTGCATGCCTGTAGAAACCCTAGGAGCAGACTGACACCAGAGTCTGTGTAGAAACACCTCAGGAGCAGCAACATCCAACATCACTTCTCATCGCAGTAATAATTCATGTCTCCACAAGCTAACAGGAGCTAATTAGAACAGGAGGTATGGTGGCTGTCTGTCCATACCTTAGAGCTCGACATGACATGACACGCACAAAAAGAGAAAAAAGTTTTGTATGTTGTTTTTCTTCATGAAATACATATTAAAGTCTTAGTCTATTTCCCCCAGACCTACAGTAGGCCACTACAGTAGTGTCAGGGTCTAAGTTTTGTTGAGTTTTCTGCAAAAGGCCACACAGCCAGGTTTCATACATAAAATACACACATACAGATGTAGGATCTTAATGTGATCACCCTGTTGCAGAATAACTTTTCTGCAATGCAGGACATTTTAAACTTGTAGTGTATTTGAGGTTTAAAATGGCTTCTAAAGTTTATAATTTACACTTTCAAATGTCAGACTATTTTTCCTTATGAAAAATGTATCTACCTCACCAAAATGTCCATTAAATATATTCATCATAATAATTCACATTTCCTGTTGCTGCAGGATTATTTTACTGGCTCAAATTAAGATCCTACATCTGTACACACATTAATGCAAGTGCATTACTCATGTTACAACACCTGTTTACACAGTGTGTACGGCTCATTCAATAATGAACTCACATCTTCATGTTCATCTTCATTTTTCCAGTCCTGTGTCGTCAGGAATTGATTTTTTTAAAGCCAATTTAATTAGAGCTGTGAATATGGCTCTAACAATAGGAGGAGGAGAGGAGGAGTGGAAGAGGAGGTGAGGCGAGCACGGTTACAGCGTAGTAGTGACACGCTGGGTCTTTCTGAGCTGGGAAGTGTTCATTTATCATTGTCTCCTGGGACAAAGAGAGGAGAACCTGTAACCATGCTAAGAGCTGTACTGTTCTAGCCTCCACATAGCTGGATGGAATATAGTACAACACTACAATAATGAGGTACCATGCAACTCCTGGAGGTGCATCCTGAATGGCACCATATTCCCTATGTAGTGCACTTCTTTCGATCAGAGCCCTATGGGGTTCTAGGGAATAGGGTGTCATTGGAGACACATTCCTGATGTTTCATTTGCCGGCTGGCTCCTCCTCTCTCCTCCTTTATCATTGTGGTATTCTCTTTAACCACAGTGTGAGGTGTTTACATTACATATTACATATGTGTGGTGCCAACAGTTGCATCTTTGATTTGGCAAAGGGGTGTCCGCCGCATCCTACACATGTACAACACACCCATTACCCACATGCCACCCCCCCACCCCACCCCTCCCTCACCTTCTGCCAGCTGCTCACTGTACAGTCACAACAAGGGTTAGACCAGCTTTGTCCCATGTTGGCCATTTTGATTTTGTGAGTCCATTTACGCCTCTTAATAACAAAGGGGGGGGGGGGGGTTATACTAATCATGTTAAGCCAAAAGCAGGGCCTGTTATCAGCCACCGTCAGACCTCTAGGGCTGCCTGCCAGCTTGTGGATGGGGGACAGATAGAACCGTAAACTAGCCTTCGACCAAATGAAATCAAAATTCCCAACTAAATCTTTCTCCCCTTCTGGCTGGGATTATTACCCCTCTGCTTCTATGGCAGCCTGCATGGGACATAAAACAGGCCCCCCGACTTCATAGAGATTACGGCTGTGTCCCAAATAGCACAATTTTCCCTATAAAGTGCACTATTTGGATGTAGTGCACGATAGCAGTGTCCTATATAGGCACGTAGTGCACCATATAGAGAATTGTGTACTATTTCAGATGCAGACAGTGTCATTCAGACCCTTCCTAGGTCATGTACTGTCATGTACAGCGCTGGCTGGTCGTCGTGTTGTTTTAGTGTTAGGGTGTCATCCATAAACAGAGAGTTTTGAGACAGAGAGGGGAGGAGAGACCGGAGCGGAGGGAGATAGAAAGAAAGACTAGCAGCCATTTGTTGAAATGGGCCTGGCTGTCTATGCTTTTAAAAAACAGTCCTGCCTCTTTGTCAGTTAACACGCATAAGGGTTGTCCATTGTATGAAGGATCAATATAGGCATTAGGGGAGTGAATGGGAGCTTCAGTGCAATTTGGGCTGAGAGCGCTTGAGTACTGTGTAAGTAGTGGTGAAATGAGCGAATGAAGACGGCAGAGGGAGAGGCAAGGGAGGAGAGGAATAAAATGGGTGTTAGGAAGCAAGAAATGCAGCAAGGTTACATTTGCATGACATTTTCAGAGTGCTGCGCTGACACAAAGTTAGGGTGTTCGTTATATTATATTATCTGTTTTCATATCTTGGTCGATCAAGAAATGTACACGTTTTAGGATGTTCCTTGTTACACGTTAGTTTCCTTTTGTGCAGATTTTTTTTCTTGCGTTTCTCAAGAGACTTGTATATTAAACATGTTCATTCAGGTTCTAGTACTAATAGGTACATTAAGCCGGTATCTATGGTGTTGTGGCCACATAAGTCTTTATTGATGATAAACACTGGCCCTCATTATACAGCTAGTGCATATTCATGAGATGAGCAGTGTCACCAGCTGGGGATAAAAAGGGTAGTCAAACACAAGATTGATATGTGCAGAAAATATCTACAAAAGCAAATTCCTTAGACTTTTCTTTTTCTCACACTACTTAAAGTGGAAATGACAGCATTTCAACTACTTTGCAGATATGAAACAGACAATCATAATCAGTCAAATTCCCAGTTTATGCTACAAAACCAACTTTCTAAGAGGTTTTAAAAATAGGTTCTATTTTTACAAAGAATGCCATGATGTAAAGTAAGGCATTGTTGTCAGAATAGATGGATCCAGTTCAATTCATGGTTAGTATAATTCACCAATACATTCCTTGGTAGTCCAACAAATATTGCTATCAGGTTGTAAATCACAGCTGGCCTGGTACATTGTTTGCTTCCTCCAGCCATTCAGGATGCAATGTTTCTGTTTCAATGACAAAAACGGACGACTGTAACTACAGTGAGGGAAAAAAGTATTTGATCCCCTGCTGATTTTGCACGTTTGCCCACTGACAAAGAAATGATCAGTCTATAATTTTAATGTTAGGTTTATTTGAACAGTGAGAGACAGAATAACAACAAAAAAATCCAGAAGAACGCATGTCAAAAATTTTATAAATTGATTTGCATTTTAATGAGGGAAATAAGTATTTGACCCCCTCTCAATCAGAAAGATTTCTGGCTCCCAGGTGTCTTTTATACAAGTAACGAGCTGAGATTAGGATGCACACTTTTAAAGGGAGTGCTCCTAATCTCAGTTTGTTACCTGTATAAAAGACACCTGTCCACAGAAGCAATCAATCAATCAGATTCCAAACTCTCCACCATGGCCAAGACCAAAGAGCTCTCCAAGGATGTCAGGGACAAGATTGTAGACCTACACAAGGCTGGAATGGGCTACAAGACCATCGCCAAGCAGCTTGGTGAGAAGGTGACAAAAGTTGGTGCAATTATTCGCAAATGGAAGAAACACAAAAGAACTGTCAATCTCCCTCGGCCTGGGGCTCCATGCAAGTTCTCACCTCGTGGAGTTGCAATGATCATGAGAACGGTGAGGAATCAGCCCAGAACTACACGGGAGTATCTTGTCAATGATCTCAAGGCAGCTGGGACCATAGTCACCAAGAAAACAATTGGTAACACTACGTCGTGAAGGACTGAAATCCTGCAGCGCCCGCAAGGTCCCCCTGCTCAAGAAAGCACATATACATGACCGTCGGATGTTTGCCAATGAACATCTGAATGATTCAGAGGACAACTGGGTGAAAGTGGTTGTGGTCAGATGAGACCAAAATGGAGCTCTTTGGCATCAACTCAACTCGCCCTGTTTGGAGGAGGAGGAATGCTGCCTATGACCCCAAGAGCACCATCCCCACCGTCAAACATGGAGGTGGAAACATTATGCTTTGGGGGTGTTTTTCTGCTAAGGGGACAGGACAACTTCACCGCATCAAAGGGACGATGGACGGGGCCATGTACCGTCAAATCTTGGGTGAGAACCTCCTTCCCTCAGCCAGGGCATTGAAAATGGGTCGTGGATGGGTATTCCAGCATGACAATGACCCAAAACACATGGCCAAGGCAACAAAGGAGTGGCTCAAGAAGAAGCACATTAAGGTCCTTGAGTGGCCTAGCCAGTCTCCAGACCTTAATCCCATAGAAAATCTGTGGAGGGAGCTGAAGGTTCGAGTTGCCAAACGTCAGCCTCGAAACCTTAATGACTTGGAGAAGATCTGCAAAGAGGAGTGGGACAAAATCCCTCCTGAGATGTGTGCAAACCTGGTGGCCAACTACAAGAAACGTCTGACCTTTGTGATTGCCAACAAGGGTTTTGCCACCAAGTACTAAGTCATGTTTTGCAGAGGGGTCAAATATTTATTTCCCTCATTAAAATGCAAATCAATTTATAACATTTTTGATATGTGTTTTTCTGGATTTTTTGTTGTTGTTATTCTGTCTCTCACTGTTCAAATAAACCTACCATTCAAATTATAGACTGATAATTTCTTTGTCAGTGGGCAAACGTACAAAATCAGCAGGGGATCAAATACTTTTTTCCCTCACTGTAAGGTTGGGAATGTCAATACAATTAAACTAGCAAGGGCAATGATCGCAAATCAGTCATAACGTGGCTAATAGGGTAGCTTAGAATATATTTATTTACCTATTTATTTAACAAGCTAAAAACACGGAGATTAACTTTAGCTAGCTTCTGGGAGGATGTTATGTCATTGGACGAGTGGGTGAGTGGCCAAATTTTTCCCCCATATTGTTTTCCTGTGGCTACAGCTAGAGATGCAGGTGTAATTTTGTTAGCTAGCAAGAAATGTGAATTATTTTGTTAGCTAGCTATGCTGAACTTGAACGGCTGTTATCCACAGTTAGCATATATCTTAGTTGTCAATCAAATGTATTTGGCATCGATCAAATGGGCAGGCAGCCAGGCAAGTTCCCATTCAGTTGTCAAATCATGGGTTGGGACAAGCATGGATTGACAGACAAGCTGCAGAGGGATGAACAGGCTACTATTCCCCATCATTAATCAGTGCAGTTTTGATCGGCCAAATACAAGCTGAAAAAGTTCAACAAGGTTTATCTACTGATCCCTCGTTAGATTTTAGCTCATCTCGCTCTGGCTAACATTAGTTGTTGATCTTGTTGTTCTTGTTGATGTGCATAAACAACTGAGGGAGCGAGAGCCTGCCTTTTCATGGTTGTTTGATCAATAGGACTGTAAAGCTCCCAAATGTAAGAGGTATTTACATATTTGCAGAAATCCATTCAAGTGGATTTTGGTGAATGCTTTCTAATGTTCTTAAGTTGCGCTGTTACTACTTCCTGTAGACACACAGTCCAGTTCAAACTTCCTGTAAACACACAGTCCAGTTCAAAATGAATGATGACAGGCCCTACTGCCTGTAAACACACAGTCCAGTTCAAAGCGAATGATGACAGGCCCTACAGCCTGTAAACACACAGTCCCGTTCAAAGCGAATGATGACAGGCCCTACAGCCTGTAAACACACAGTCCAGTTCATAGTGAATGATGACAGGCCCTACAGCCTGTAAACACACAGTCCAGTTCAAAGTGAATGATGGCAGGTCCTACTGCCTGTAAACACGCAGTCCAGTTCATAGTGAATGATGACAGGCCCTACAGCCTGTAAACACAGTCCAGTTCATAGTGAATGATGGCAGGCCTTTGTGGGAAATGGCTTATTTTCATATAGGCTTACTGTAGCTCTGATTGACTATGGCGCACCGGTCTGTGTAGCATCCGTTCCTGGACAACACAGATGTTTTTATTAGGTTTTATTTACTGCAGTGTCTATTAATTGTTCAAACACATGGCTGCTTTGCCACTCTATACTGCTATAGAATTTTCACAAATGCCTTAGTCCAAGCCATTGTCAAATATTCTATGACGGCTCGCTTTTCAGAAAATGTTAAAAAAAATATGTTCTTCCTGGGGGTGTATACGAACAGATTTGAATAAGATTTAATGTTGCTAAAACGCTGTCAGTTCCACTTTTAATGCTGCCACAACCAATCAATGGAGAAGATTATCAAAACAATCACCAGATGCAACAGACAAATTACAATTTTGTGAGGAAAAATATATAGTTTCCTTTCCCATATGATCGAGGGATTGTCTGTACTTTTTCTGTCCCACGGGGGAAGCCTGCACCCAAAGCTCCCCAAAGCCCTCACCAGTGGCAGGGACAAGATCAGTAGGACCACCTGGGTCCAGTAGCAGGAGGTGGTCTGTATCAGGAGAACCAGACACGTCACCCTCTGTCTGAAATGGCCCCCTATCCCTTCATAGTGCATTCCTTCTGACCAGAGCGCTATGAGCTTTCCTATGTGGTTGGTTGGCATCAAAGACATGTTTCAAAAAGGGGAAGATGGCTGAATGCACCTGGCTATCATAGCTTCATTATAATCTATGATCTCGATTCCTACACATCTCGGTCCTTTCTACAATACTCCAACCCAGATTCTGTCTGACATCAAGTGGAGATGCACCTATATGGCCAGCAGGTTTCCCTCTGATCTTTTAAGGGAGGGTGGGGCGAATCCAGCCACGTCTCTGGATATGTGGTTTGTCTGCCTGTGGAAGATTATTCAGTCTCTTCCTGGACATGGTGGGAAGCCAGGTGGGGAGGGGGGGGGGGGTCTGATCCGATCCATCGCTCATTCTTCCCTTTCACCACTCGTTACCTTCCTCTTTCATCTTGGCAGCTTGTCCAGAATGCAGGAGATTGAAAAAGGAAAGGAAGAGCAATCTCCAGCAGCCAGAGAGAACAGGGCTGGAGGTGCTGCTGCTGCTGTGGCCTGCACATGGTCCTCATACAACAAACCAGGCCCCAGCCGCGTTCTGGGATGATATCCATCCGCCGGGTTGATGTGATGACCTGGAGTACAACCAAACGGAGCCTTGTGCTGTCGAGCCAAGGTCGAGCAGAGAGACTAGAGAGACATGGAGAAAAACGGCTTTGTCCAAGGATGCTTAACACCAGAGTGCGTTAAGGTGTGTGAACCTGTGTGTGTGGACGGTATAGCACAGCTTGTGTTTCTGTGTTTAAGTGGCTGAATCAGAGTTTCATTAGTGTTTACTCAACAGGCCTGAGGCTCTATCAAGAGGCACACAGTCAGATAAGGCTGTGTTGACACAGGAACAGGGCCATGGGATTGCTCTTGAGCTTTATTAACCTGCCATCCAGGGGTCATCAGGGCTTGCTGACTGCTGGGTTAAAGGCACCACATGTAACCTTGCTGCCTCTTGAGTAAAAGGCCTCACATGTAACCATGATGGGTTAAAGACACCACATGTAACCTTGCTGCCTGCTGGGTTAAAGACACAACATGTAACCTTGATGGGTTAAAGATACCACATGTAACCTTGATGAGTTAAAGACACCACATGTAACCATGATGGGTGAAAAACACCACATGTAACCTTGCTGCCTCTTGAGTAAAAGGCCTCACATGTAACCATGATGGGTTAAAGACACCACATGTAACCTTGCTGCCTGCTGGGTTAAAGACACAACATGTAACCTTGATGGGTTAAAGATACCACATGTAACCTTGATGAGTTAAAGACACCACATGTAACCATGATGGGTGAAAAACACCACATGTAACCTTGATAGGTTGAAGACACCACATGTAACCTTGATGGGTTAAAGATACCACATGTAACCTTGATGGGTTAAAGACACCACATGTAACCATGATGGGTTAAAGACACCACATGTAACCTTGCTGCCTGCTGGGTTAAAGACACCACATGTAACCTTGATAGGTTAAAGACACCACATGTAACCTTGCTGCCTGCTGGGTTAAAGACACCACATGTAACCTTGCTGCCTGCTGGGTTAAAGACACCACATGTAACCATGATGGGTTAAAGACACCACATGTAACCTTGATGGGTTAAAGACACCACATGTAACCTTGCTGCCTGCTGGGTTAAAGACACCACATGTAACCTTGCTGCCTGCTGGGTTAAAGACACCACATGTAACCTTGCTGCCTGCTGGGTTAAAGACACCACATGTAACCTTGATGGGTTAAAGACACCACATGTAACCTTGATGGGTTAAAGACACCACATGTAACCATGATGGGTGAAAAACACCACATGTAACCTTGCTGCCTGCTGGGTTAAAGACACCACTGACATTTGCTTAATATGTATTGGGGATTTTAATACGGGCTTGACATTAATCATGCTATCTGGTCCTCATCTGCCCCAGCCCAAGCTTTGTGTGATCAACAGTAAAGCAGGGCGTTGCTGAGCCAGTCCCGTCTCCCATTGCTGCTGCTGCTGCTGCATGTTGGGTAGGTAGGTGCATTAATATGGGCAACACCTCCCTGTTCCATTGAGCAGCACCACTATCACATTAGTGTGAGCAGAATTCTGATAACTAGCTGGAGCTTCAGTGATCAGCCTCCTGCTAATCTTTAGCAAGGTGACTTCCTGGATATTACTAATGTTCTGTGAGATGCTTCATCTTACAGTGTGATTCTGATACATTGGTAGCAATTACGTTTAAATAATGGGTGTGGTATTTTCAATGAAATAATACATGTTTTAATGGTGTGGATTATGAATGAAATGCAAAATTGAGCCACGCAAAGGCAATTATGAAAGCAGATTATGCAAATGCTGTGCTCATAACACAGAGCGTGCAAAATGTCTAATATTGTGGCTCTTCATGGATTAAGTTACTTTAACCAAATCCAATATCTCTGGCACTGCTCAGGGATAACATGAATACTGTGTGTAGTAGAATGCATTAGTAGGTGTATTGAAGGTTACAGTCATTTTGTCGAAGCATTGAGGAAGGTAAAATGTGGGCCAAATGAGGATATGCTTTGACAATAGCGTGTAAATCTGAGAGAAACACCACCTGTCAGCTGTACTAGTACACCCCTGTGGTTAGGTACAGACTGCTACAGTCCATGCATCTTAACAACTGGAGACACCCTGCTTGGATTCCTAATAGGCAGCTAGGTGAAAAGGATAAACAGTCTAGGAAATATTAGGAGAGAACCATAAAGACAAACAGGGCAGCAGTACTTCCTGATCAACTACAGCGCATAAAAGGACAGTGGTGGAAAAAGTGCCCAATTGTCATACTTGAGTAAAAGTATAGATACATTAATAGAAAGTTACTCAAGTAAAAGTGGAAGTCGCCCAGTAAAATACTACTTGAGTAAAAGTCTAAAAGTATTTTTTCTAAATATACTTAAGTATCAAAAGTAAAAGTATAAATAATTTCAAATTCCTTATATTACGCAAAGCAGACGGCACCATTTTCTTGTTTTTAAAATTTACGGATAGCCAGGGGCACACTCCAACACTCAGACATAATTTATAAAATACGCTTTTGTGTTTAGTGAGTCCGTCAGATCAAAGGCAGTAGGGATGACCAGGGATGTTCTCTTGATAAGTGTATGAATTAGACCATTTTCCTGTCCTGCTAAGCATTCAAAATGTAACGAGTACTTTTAGGTGTCAGGGAAAATGTAAGGAGTAAAAAAGTACATTGTTTCTTAAGTAATGTAGTGAAGTAAAAGTAAAAGTTGCCCAAAATATAAATAGTAAAGTACAGATACCCCCCAAAAACAACTTATGTAGTACTTTAAAGTATTTTTACTAAAGAGAGTGAGAGAAAGAAATAGAGGGGGGAGGGAGGGAGTCGGGTTGAAAAGCAGGACAGTGTTGATTCCATGCAGAAAAATCAACAAAAACGTCTTAAGGCTCTCGTCTCCACTGAACTTAATGAGGTGGAGCGCTCTGAGTGGCTTAGTGTGTATCCCAAATGGCACTCTATTCCCTATTTAGTGCAATTCTTTTAACCATGGTCCATAGGGCTTTGGTCGAAAGTAGTGCACTATATATAGGGAATAGGGTGCCATTTGGGACTCAGTCTTATAGTCACATTCACAGCTCCAAATCCCACACTGAGGGGGAAAACACAGGGCCTCAGAGAAAAAGAACAGAGTAGAAAAAGCAACAAAAAAAACGAACACAAGAACCAATTGAGCCTGGAAGCAGGTGGATATTCCTTTCAGGCAGCAGCACCATGAAGCAAGAGACGAAACCCTCTCCTCCTTCAGGAGAATCACTTATCTTCCAATCAGCAGCCTTTTGAACATCGTCATTTCTCTCTCTCCCTCGTTTCTCTCCCTTTTTGCCTCCCTGCATCCTCCTACCCTATCTGCTCATCTCCCCTGGCACCTGCCTCTGTGTCGGCAGAACAGCGGCGTAATGAACTCACTAACAGCCAGTGAGGAAGTTAAGCATAATTATGTTTGTGTTCAGTGAAACCGTTAAAGGCCATTCACTTGTCTCATCTTCCAAGGAACAGAGAAGGGATCCAGCCATGTTGCAGCCAAAGAGAAGGTTTCCAGCCATGTTGCAGCCAAAAAGAAGATTTCCATCCATGTTGCAGCCAAAGAGAAGGTTTCCATCCATGCTGCTGCCAAAGAGAAGGTTTCCAGCCATGTTGCAGCCAAAGAGAAGGTTTCCAGCCATGTTGCAGCCAAAGAGAAGGTTTCCATCCATGTTGCAGCCAAGGGGAAGGTTTCCAGCCATGTTTCAGCCAAAGAGAAGGTTTCCAGCCATGCTGCAGCCAAAGAGAAGGTTTCCATCCATGTTGCAGCCAAGGGGAAGGTTTCCAGCCATGTTTCAGCCAAAGAGAAGGTTTCCAGCCATGCTGCAGCCAAGGAGAAGGTTTCCAGCCATGTTGCAGCCAAAGAGAAGGTTTCCAGCCATGTTGCAGCCAAAGAGAAGGTTTCGAGCCATGTTGCAGCCAAAGAGAAGGTTTCCAGCCATGTTGCAGCCAAAGAGAAGGTTTCCAGCCATGCTGCAGCCAAGGAGAAGGTTTCCAGCCATGTTGCAGCCAAAGAGAAGGTTTCCAGCCATGTTGCAGCCAAAGAGGTTTCCAGCCATGTTGCAGCCAAAGAGAAGGTTTCCAGCCATGTTGCAGCCAAGGGGAAGGTTTCCAGCCATGTTGCAGCCAAAGAGAAGGTTTCCAGCCATGCTGCAGCCAAGGAGAAGGTTTCCAGCCATGTTGCAGCCAAAGAGAAGGTTTCCAGCCATGTTGCAGCCAAAGATGTTTCCAGCCATGTTGCAGCCAAAGAGAAGGTTTCCAGCCATGTTGCAGCCAAGGGGAAGGTTTCCAGCCATGTTGCAGACAAAGAGAATGTTTCCAGCCATGCTGCAGCCAAGGAGAAGGTTTCCAGCCATGCTGCAGCCAAAGAGAAGGTTTCCAGCCATGCTGCAGCCAAGGAGAAGGTTTCCAGCCATGTTGCAGCCAAAGAGAAGGTGTCCAGCCATGCTGCAGCCAAAGAGAAGGTTTCCAGCCTTGTTGCAGCCAAAGAGAAGGTTTCCAGCCATGCTGCAGCCAAAGAGAAGGCATCCATCCATCATGCAGCCAAAGAGAAGGCATCCAGCTATGCTGCAGCCAAAGAGAAGGCATCCAGCCATGCTGCAGCCAAAGAGAAGGCATCCAGCCATCCTGCAGCCAAAGGAAGGCATCCAGCCATGCTGCAGCCAAAGAGAAGGCATCCAGCCATCTTGCAGCCAAAGAGAAGGCATCCAGCCATGCTGCAGCCAAAGAGTGAGTAGATATGTCCCAGTATGCTCGCTGTTCATCCAATCTGCCACATATATTAGACTACAAAGCAACATTGGACTACTACAGTCCACCTCTGTACTGCAGGGACGGGGCTGCGACGTTAAGCTGTCACCATGGAAATCTCAGGAGATGAGAGGGATTGTGAGTGCAGAGTCCACAGTGTCCACCGCATGACAGGCCAATGGCCGGGGAGACAAGCTCTGACAGGGTGGACCTATGATGGATTTTACTCTTAATGTGCATCGGCAAAAAAAAATGTTTGACTTTCACTCTGTGTCAACGATGAAAAGCACTCTTATTTTTGGTGGTGGCATTTCTCTTTCTCTCTCTCTCTCTCTCTCTCTCTCTCTCTCTCTCTCTCTCTCACTCACTCACTCACTCTCACCAATTAACTGAATAATAGATTAACGGTTGTGGCAGAACAGTCGACCAAACCACCCCTCATGTCTTCCTTTCTTAAAAGGGGGAAAACATTAGAAAACAACTGACATATTCTGTAAAGCGATGACCCATCACCCTCCCCTCCTGCCGCCTTCTGCTCCCTCCTGTCCCCTTCTCCACTCTTCTGCCCCTTCCTGTCCCCTTCTCCACTCTTCTGCCCCCTCCTGCACCCTTCTCCACTCTTCTGCCCCCTCCTGCACCCTTCTGTCTCTTCCTGCCCCCTTCTGCACCCTTCTCCCCCCTCTGCCCCCCGACCCCTTCTCCACTCTTCTGCCCCCTCCTGTCCCCTTATCCACTCTTCTGCCCCCTCCTGTCCCCTTCTCCACTCTTCTGCCCCCTCCTGTCCCCTTCTCCACTCTTCTGCCCCCTCCTATCCCCTTCTCCACTCTTCTGCCCCCTCCTGTCCCCTTCTCCACTCTTCTGCCCCCTCCTGTCCCCTTCTCCACTCTTCTGCCCCCTCCTGTCCCCTTCTCCACTCTTCTGCCCCCTCCTGTCCCCTTCTCCACTCTTCTGCCCCCTCCTGTCCCCTTCTCCACTCTTCTGCCCCCTCCTGTCCCCTTCTCCACTCTTCTGCCTCCTTCTGCCCCCTTCTGCCTCTTCCTGCCCCCTTCTGCACCCTTCTCCCCCCTTCTGCCTCCTCCTGCCCCCTTCTGTCTCTTCCTGCCCCCTTCTGCACCCTTCTCCTCCCTTCTGCCTCCTCCTGCCCCCTTCTGTCTCTTCCTGCCCCCTTCTGCACCCTTCTCCCACCTTCTGCCTCCTCCTGCCCCCTTCTCCCCCTCCTGACCCCTTCTGCACCCTTCTCCCACCTTCTGCCCCCTCCTGCCCCATTCTGGCCCCTCCTGTCCCCTTCTCCCCCATCTGCCTCCTCCTGCCCCCTTCTGTCTCTTCCTGCCCCCTTCTGCACCCTTCTCCCCCATCTGCCTCCTCCTGCCCCCTTCTGTATCTTCCTGCCCCCTTCTGCAACCTTCTCCCTCATCTGCCTCCTCCTGCCCCCTTCTGTCTCTTCCTGCCCCCTTCTGCCCCCTTCTCCCCCATCTGCCTCCTCCTGCCCCCTTCTGTCTCTTCCTGCTCCCTTCTGCACCCTTCTCACCCATTCTGCCTCCTCCTGCCCCCTTCTGCCTCTTCCTGCCCCCTTCTGCACCCTTCTCCCCACCTTCTGCCTCCTCCTGTCCCCTTCTCCCCCTCCTGTTCCCTTCTGCCTCCTCCTGCCCCCTTCTGCCCCCTCCTCCCCCCTTCTCCCCCCTTCTACCCCCAGTCATTTCAAAGGGAACTCTCCCCTGCCTCCCTCATAATAACACAAAGCTCTAGTCTACAATAATGGCCAGACATAGTATACATCCTAAATGGCACCCTATTCCCTATACAGTGCACTACTTTTAACCAGGGCTCTGGTCAAAAGGAGTGCACTTTCAAGGCAATAGGGTATAATTTGGGAGGCAGGCACAGACAGCCAGAGTACAAAGATACAACATCACAGCGGCCTCTCTTTACAGATCAATGGGGAATTCTCCAGCAGACTGCCACTGGCACATATGTTAATCAATGGTGTTAATGTTGCCATGAATTAAAAGTTTAGATGTCACAGGAGGGTTTAACACAGCTGAGCCAGTGGAGGCAGGGGGGAAGGGGGGTAGGGTCATGGCCTGCTTTACTGGCCTCACCCTGGGTAGCCGGGGGGGTTCAGATGTTTCAACTCCAAGCTAATTGCTCCAAATTGGACGAAAAGGGATTGTCCACCACATGGGATCCCAGCTTAGACCTATCAGCCCTCTGATGGCGTCTCTTAGACCTACCCCTATCAGCCCTCTGATGGCGTCTCTTAGACCTACCCCTATCAGCCCTCTGATGGCGTCTCTTAGACCTACCCCTATCAGCCCTCTGATGGCGTCTCTTAGACCTACCCCTATCAGCCCTCTGATGGTGTCTCTTAGACCTACCCCTACCAGCCCTCTGATGGCATCTCTTAGACCTACCCCTATCAGCCCTCTGATGGTGTCTCTTAGACCTACCCCTATCAGCCCTCTGATGGTGTCTCTTAGACCTACCCCTATCAGCCCTCTGATGGCATCTCTTAGACCAACCCCTATCAGCCCTCTGATGGTGTCTCTTAGACCTACCCCTATCAGCCCTCTGATGGTGTCTCTTAGACCTACCCCTATCAGCCCTCTGATGGCGTCTCTTAGACCTACCCCTATCAGCCCTCTGATGGCGTCTCTTAGACCTACCCCTATCAGCCCTCTGATGGCGTCTCTTAGACCTACCCCTATCAGCCCTCTGATGGCGTCTCTTAGACCTACCCCTATCAGCCCTCTGATGGCGTCTGTTAGACCTACCCCTATCAGCCCTCTGATGGCGTCTCGTAGACCTACCCCTATCAGCCCTTATGGAGTCTCTTAGACCTACCCCTATCAGCCCTCTGATGGTGTCTCTTAGACCTACCCCTATCAGCCCTCTGATGGCGTCTTTTAGACCTACCCCTATCAGCCCTCTGATGGTGTCTCTTAGACCTACCCCTATCAGCCCTTATGGCGTCTCTTAGACCTACCCCTATCAGCCCTTATGGCGTCTCTTAGACCTACCCCTATCAGCCCTCTGATGGCGTCTCTTAGACCTACCCTTATCAGCCCTTATGGCGTCTCTTAGACCTACCCCTATCAGCCCTCTGATGGCGTCTCTTAGACCTACCCCTACCAGCCCTCTGATGGTGTCTCTTAGACCTACCCCTATCAGCCCTCTGATGGTGTCTCTTAGACCTACCCCTATCAGCCCTTATGGCGTCTCTTAGACCTACCCCTATCAGCCCTTATGGCGTCTCTTAGACCTACCCCTATCAGCCCTTTTGGCGTCTCTTAGACCTACCCCTATCAGCCCTTATGGAGTCTCTTAGACCTACCCCTATCAGCCCTCTGATGGCGTCTCTTAGACCTACCCCTACCAGCCCTCTGATGGCGTCTCTTAGACCAACCCCTATCAGCCCTCTGATGGCGTCTCTTAGACCTACCCCTATCAGCCCTCTGATGGCGTCTCTTAGACCAACCCCTATCAGCCCTCTGATGGCGTCTCTTAGACCTACCCCTATCAGCCCTCTGATGGCGTCTCTTAGACCTACCCCTATCAGCCCTATGATGGTGTCTCTTAGACCTACCCCTACCAGCCCTAATTGCATCTCTTAGACCTACCCCTATCAGCCCTCTGATGGCGTCTCTTAGACCTACCCCTACCAGCCCTCTGATGGCGTCTCTTAGACCAACCCCTATCAGCCCTCTGATGGCGTCTCTTAGACCTACCCCTATCAGCCCTCTGATGGCGTCTCTTAGACCAACCCCTATCAGCCCTCTGATGGCGTCTCTTAGACCTACCCCTATCAGCCCTCTGATGGCGTCTCTTAGACCTACCCCTATCAGCCCTCTGATGGTGTCTCTTAGACCTACCCCTATCAGCCCTTATGGCGTCTCTTAGACCTACCCCTATCAGCCCTTATGGCGTCTCTTAGACCTACCCCATCAGCCCTCTGATGGCGTCTCTTAGACCTACCCTTATCAGCCCTTATGGCGTCTCTTAGACCTACCCCTATCAGCCCTCTGATGGCGTCTCTTAGACCTACCCCTACCAGCCCTCTGATGGTGTCTCTTAGACCTACCCCTATCAGCCCTCTGATGGTGTCTCTTAGACCTACCCCTATCAGCCCTTATGGCGTCTCTTAGACCTACCCCTATCAGCCCTTATGGCGTCTCTTAGACCTACCCCTATCAGCCCTTATGGCGTCTCTTAGACCTACCCCTATCAGCCCTTATGGAGTCTCTTAGACCTACCCCTATCAGCCCTCTGATGGCGTCTCTTAGACCTACCTCTACCAGCCCTCTGATGGCGTCTCTTAGACCAACCCCTATCAGCCCTCTGATGGCGTCTCTTAGACCTACCCCTATCAGCCCTCTGATGGCGTCTCTTAGACCAACCCCTATCAGCCCTCTGATGGCGTCTCTTAGACCTACCCCTATCAGCCCTCTGATGGCGTCTCTTAGACCTACCCCTATCAGCCCTCTGATGGTGTCTCTTAGACCTACCCCTACCAGCCCTAATTGCATCTCTTAGACCTACCCCTATCAGCCCTCTGATGGCGTCTCTTAGACCTACCCCTATCAACCCTCTGATGGCGTCTCTTAGACCTACCCCTATCAGCCCTCTGATGGCGTCTCTTAGACCTACCCCTATCAGCCCTCTGATGGCGTCTCTTAGACCTACCCCTATCAGCCCTTATGGCGTCTCTTAGACCTACCCCTACCAGCCCTCTGATGGTGTCTCTTAGACCTACCCCTATCAGCCCTCTGATGGTGTCTCTTAGACCTACCCCTATCAGCCCTTATGGCGTCTCTTAGACCTACCCCTATCAGCCCTTATGGCGTCTCTTAGACCTACCCCTATCAGCCCTTATGGCGTCTCTTAGACCTACCCCTATCAGCCCTTATGGAGTCTCTTAGACCTACCCCTATCAGCCCTCTGATGGTGTCTCTTAGACCTACCCCTACCAGCCCTCTGATGGCGTCTCTTAGACCAACCCCTATCAGCCCTCTGATGGCGTCTCTTAGACCTACCCCTATCAGCCCTCTGATGGCGTCTCTTAGACCAACCCCTATCAGCCCTCTGATGGCGTCTCTTAGACCTACCCCTATCAGCCCTCTGATGGCGTCTCTTAGACCTACCCCTATCAGCCCTCTGATGGTGTCTCTTAGACCTACCCCTACCAGCCCTAATTGCGTCTCTTAGACCTACCCCTATCAGCCCTCTGATGGCGTCTCTTAGACCTACCCCTATCAACCCTCTGATGGCGTCTCTTAGACCTACCCCTATCAGCCCTCTGATGGCGTCTCTTAGACCTACCCCTATCAGCCCTCTGATGGCGTCTCTTAGACCTACCCCTATCAGCCCTCTGATGGCGTCTCTTAGACCTACCCCTATCAGCCCTCTGATGGCGTCTCTTAGACCTACCCCTATCAGCCCTCTGATGGCGTCTCTTAGACCTACCCCTATAAGCCCTCTGATGGCGTCTCTTAGACCTACCCCTATCAGCCCTCTGATGGAGTCTCTTAGACCTACCCCTATCAGCCCTCTGATGGCGTCTCTTAGACCTACCCCTATCAGCCCTCTGATGGCGTCTCTTAGACCTACCCCTATCAGCCCTCTGATGGAGTCTCTTAGACCTACCCCTATCAGCCCTTATGGAGTCTCTTAGACCTACCACTATCAGCCCTTATGGCGTCTCTTAGACCTACCCCTATCAGCCCTTATGGCGTCTCTTAGACCTACCCCTATCAGCCCTTATGGCGTCTCTTAGACCTACCCCTATCAGCCCTTATGGCGTCTCTTAGACCTACTACTATCAGCCCTCTGATGGCGTCTCTTAGACCTACCCCTTTCAGCCCTCTGATGGCGTCTCTTAGACCTACCCCTATCAGCCCTCTGATGGTGTCTCTTAGACCTACCCCTATCAGCCCTTATGGCGTCTCTTAGACCTACCCCTATCAGCCCTTATGGAGTCTCTTAGACCTACCCCTATCAGCCCTTATGGAGTCTCTTAGACCTCCTACTTAAAGCCTTCTGATGGCGTCTCTTAGACCTACCCCTATCAGCCCTTATGGAGTCTCTTAGACCTACCCCTATCAGCCCTTATGGCGTCTCTTAGACCTACCCCTATCAGCCCTTATGGAGTCTCTTGGACCTACCCCTATCAGCCCTCTGATGGCGTCTCTTAGACCTACCCCTATCTGCCCTTATGGGAGTCTCTTAGACCTACCCCTATCAGCCCTTATGGCGTCTCTTAGACCTACCCCTATCAGCCCTTATGGAGTCTCTTAGACCTACCCCTATCAGCCCTCTGATGGCGTCTCTTAGACCTACCCCTATCAGCCCTTATGGAGTCTCTTAGACCTACCCCTATCAGCCCTCTGATGGCGTCTCTTAGACCTACCCCTATCAGCCCTTATGGCGTCTCTTAGACCTACCCCTATCAGCCCTCTGATGGCGTCTCTTAGACCTACCCCTATCAGCCCTTTGATGGCATCTCTTAGACCTACCCCTATCAGCCCTCTGATGGTGTCTCTTAGACCTACCCCTATCAGCCCTCTGATGGTGTCTCTTAGACCTACCCCTATCAGCCCTTATGGCGTCTCTTAGACCTACACCTATCAGCCCTTTGATGGCGTCTGTTAGACCTACCCCTATCAGCCCTCTGATGGAGTCTGTCTCTTAGACCTACCCCTATCAGCCCTTATGGAGTCTCTTAGACCTACCCCTATCAGCCCTCTGATGGCGTCTCTTAGACCTACCCCTATCAGCCCTTATGGCGTCTCTTAGACCTACCCCTATCAGCCCTCTGATGGCGTCTCTTAGACCTACCCCTATCAGCCCTTATGGCGTCTCTTAGACCTACCCCTATCAGCCCTCTGATGGTGTCTCTTAGACCTACTCCTATCAGCCCTCTGATGGCGTCTCTTAGACCTACCCCTATCAGCCCTTATGGTGTCTCTTAGACCTACCCCTATCAGCCCTCTGATGGTGTCTCTTAGACCTACACCTATCAGCCCTTATGGAGTCTCTTAGACCTACCCCTATCAGCCCTCTGATGGCGTCTCTTAGACCTACTCCTATTAGCCCTCTGATGGCGTCTCTTAGACCTACCCCTATCAGCCCTCTGATGGTGTCTCTTAGACCTACCCCTATCAGCCCTCTGATGGTGTCTCTTAGACCTACCCCTATCAGCCCTCTGATGGCGTCTCTTAGACCTACCCCTATCAGCCCTCTGATGGTGTCTCTTAGACCTACCCCTATCAGCCCTCTGATGGCGTCTCTTAGACCTACCCCTATCAGCCCTTATGGAGTCTCTTAGACCTACCCCTATCAGCCCTTATGGAGTCTCTTAGACCTACTCCTATCAGCCCTCTGATGGCGTCTCTTAGACCTACCCCTATCAGCCCTCTGATGGCGTCTCTTAGACCTACCCCTATCAGCCCTTATGGAGTCTCTTAGACCTACCCCTATCAGCCCTCTGATGGCGTCTCTTAGACCTACCCCTATCAGCCCTCTGATGGCGTCTCTTAGACCTACCCCTATCAGCCTTCTGATGGCGTCTCTTAGACCTACCCCTATCAGCCCTCTGATGTTGTCTCTTAGACCTACCCCTATCAGCCCTCTGATGGCGTTTCTTAGACCTACCCCTATCAGCCCTCTGATGGCGTCTCTTAGACCTACCCCTATCAGCCCTCTGATGGTGTCTCTCTCTCGTCTTGAAAAACACATTTGGGATGCTGAGCCACTTCACCAGAAGTGATAGATGGTCAGTTGGCTAGTTCAAAACATCGGGACGTACAGTCACTGACGTACAGTGACGGTTGGTCACTGGGTTGGGTCACTGGGCCGGGTGACTGGGTTGGGTCACTGGGCCAGGTGACTGGGCTGGGTCACTGGGCTGGGTCACTGTGCTGGAGCACTGGGCCGGGTGACTGGGCCGGGTCACTGGGCTGGGTAACTGTGCTGGGTCACTGGGCCGGGTCACTGGGCCTGGTCACTGGGCTCGGTCACTGGGCCGGGTCACTGGGCTGGGTCACTGGGCTGGGTCACTGGGCCGGGTAATTGGGCTGGGTCACTGGGGCCGGGTCACTGGGCCGGGTCACTGGGCTGGGTCACTGGGCTGGGTAATTGGGCTCGGTCACTGGGCCGGGTCACTGGGCCGGGTAATTGGGCTGGGTCACTGGGCCGGGTCACTGGGCCGGGTCACTGGGCTGGGTCACTGGGCTGGGTCACTGGGCCGGGTAATTGGGCTGGGTCCCTGGACCGGGTCACTGGGCCGGGTCACTGGGCTGGGTCACTGGGCTGGGTCACTGGGCCGGGTAATTGGGCTGGGTCCCTGGACCGGGTCACTGTGCTGAGTCACTGGGCCGAGTGACTGGGCTGGGTCACTGGGCCGGGTAATTGGGCTGGGTCACTGGGCTGGGTCACTGGGCCGGGGAATTGGGCTGGGTCACTGGGCCGGGTCACTGGGCCGGGTCACTGGGCTGGGTCACTGGGCTGGGTAATTGGGCTGGGTCACTGGGCCGGGTCACTGGGCCGGGTAATTGGGCTGGGTCACTGGGCCGGGTCACTGGGCCGGGTCACTGGGCTGGGTCACTGGGCTGGGTCACTGGGCCGGGTAATTGGGCTGGGTCCCTGGACCGGGTCACTGGGCCGGGTCACTGGGCTGGGTCACTGGGCTGGGTCACTGGGCCGGGTAATTGGGCTGGGTCCCTGGACCGGGTCACTGTGCTGAGTCACTGGGCCGAGTGACTGGGCTGGGTCACTGGGCCGGGTAATTGGGCTGGGTCACTGGGCCGGGTCCCTGGGCCGGGTCACTGGGATGGGTCACTGGGCCGGGCCACTGGGCTGGGTCACTGGGCCGGGTAACTGGGCTGGGTCACTGGGCAGGGTCACTGGGCTGAGTCACTGGGCTGAGTCACTGGGCCAGGTGACTGGGCTGGGTCACTGGGCTGAGTCACTGGGCCAGGTGCTGGGCTGGGTCACTGGGCCGGGTCACTGGGATGGGTAACTGGGCTGGGCCACTGTAAAGCACTTTGTGACAACTGCTGATGTAAAAAATGTCTTCATAAAGTGATTGATTGAAGTTCAACATGTTATAGTGGTGTTGTTATCTGTATAATAAATAACATTATGCCAAAATGCCTTCCAAAATGTCTTTGGTGTGATTATGAAGGTGATGGATGCAGCTGAA